>NC_063256.1:6363636-6666666 GCF_019578655.1 Ricinus communis | reverse complement strand
GAGATTCTCTAAACCCACAATTGTTTTCTCCACTTTGCTAAGAGGATTATAACTTTGCTTTGAATGCTCTTTCTTGGGAGCAGGTTTCTGATATAGGTACTCTCTAATTTATGTCATTACGCTGCTCCTCAGAATTCCAAAAACCATTGGTGTGTCAATCCCGCTAAGAGCCACTTTCTTCATTACTTTTATAATGGTGGATGGCTGGGCTGCAATTGCTGCAGAGATCCTCAGATTGGTACCATTAGCACTGTTCCACTTGAAGAACACATTTCTAGTTAAGACAGAGCAGGATAGGGATCAAGCAATGGATCCTGGTTGTGTGGATTTTGCAACTTCTGAACCCCGGATACAATTTTATTTCTTGCTAGGTCTTGTTTATGCTGCTGTGACACCCTTGCTTCTTCCTTTCATCATTGTCTTCTTTGCTTTTTCCTATATGGTATTTCGTCATCAGGTATGGCAGCTTGTGGCAATGGCCCTTGTTTTTTATGTACTTTAAGCATGGGAAACTAGGGGAAAAATTTACTTTACTTACCAAGTCATATATCACTTCGTAGAAACCATTTGTTATGATCTATTCAAGTTTTATAAAATGCTCACTTTTAAAATCACCATGAAATCTAAATGTTTGGGGTGTGCTTATGGTTATTTTCTTCTTGTTGCAAGATTATAAATGTATATAACCAAAAATATGAGAGCGGAGCTGCCTTCTGGCCAGATGTGCACCGCCGTTTGATAATTGGTTTAATAATAGCTCAACTTCTTTTGTTGGGACTGCTGAGCACAAAGGATGCTGAGGAATTAACACCTTTGCTTGTCGCACTCCCTATTCTCACAATTTGGTTCCACATATTCTGCAAGGGGCGTTTTGAATCTGCATTTGTAAAATTCCCATTACAGGTTGGTGTTTGTATTAATTAGAGCTTTACCTAATGGTATTCTGAAATTCTCATATTGAAGATGTATTTAAGATATTATGGGTGTATGAGATTGTCATTGTTCACATATTTTATGTTGGCTAAAAGATAATCTTGCACAACTATGTTGACAAGTTTTAGATTATGGATCAGCGAAGCATTAGGTGGAGCCATAGGTATATTGACATTTAGCTATTTACCTAACAGGACATCCTCGGCTTTGTTAGAAGTTGATTTGCTTCCTGTACTTTCTGTATAGTAAAGCTGACATAATTTCTTGTCCCCTTCAATTAAAGATTTATGTGAGTGTTTACGCGCATGATAATGAGTTGACATTGTGATTGCAGGATGCAATGGTGAGGGATACACTTGAACGAGCCACAGATCCAACCCTAAATTTGAGAATTTATCTTCATGATGCATACGTACACCCAGTTTTCAAGGGTGGTGAATGGGACAGACCTTGTATCATTAATGAAGAGGAAAACAGTCCACTTGTTGCAACAACAAGGACTTCTCAGAAGAATAGTAAATACAATTCTGATGTCAGTTCTGGAGCTGGTTCATAGCAGCAATAAAAATAATCTCATAGTTACTGATTTTTAATGTGCTTTTTGATTCCACTACATTTATGTATATCCAACATGATCCTTATTCTATTTATAATTATTATTTTTTAACTAATGTGGGAGCATTAAGCAAAAAGTTACAATTCATTTGCCCCTATGTGGATAGCTTGCTTTGCTATTTACAGCAATTCTATATGGGGAAACATTTTTTCCTTTTTCTTTTTCTTTTTCTTTTTAACTGAGTGGTTACATGTGAAATGAATATATAATGTCAGACACTATATCAACATGCAATATCAGCTACCACATCACTTGTACTTTCGTGAACAGAAGGCACAGAAAATCGAGTCAGGTATCTATTCTGTATCTGCATTGCAGCCTTAAATTAGCCAGAACAGGAGTGCAACCGCATTGCTTGTGTGTGTGTGTGTGAATAGTCCTGATTCTTTTTTTTCAGTGATGCAGATAGGTCGCCTGTTAGTAAGAAAGCCTAGCTGACTCAGAATCTGAAGGCAGGCGCAATACTCAAGAATGTACCCGGTGCTTATTTGTGGTAAGCTCTGGGTTAGTTCTCATGGATACAGGGTGAAAACATCAGCGTGTTATTAAAGAGGTACTCTTCTTCAGTTCCTCAAAACCGACGTTGCCCAATTTACATCCGAAGCATTCTGGAGCAAAAGCAGTTTTATTGGTCCGACGGCATTAGCGGCTTTGTTTGTGTTTCTAACGCCCTTGTTTTACCGGCAACTACTTGTTTCTTTGATGATGTTACAGCTGTGAGTAGCAGCAAGAGTTGTGCAGTTCCATTAGAATTTGGTAGTTTCTTATAAGTTGTTTGCTATGAAAATAAAATAGAATTTTATCCTCGCTAAAGTTTCTGATTCTGTCTGCTTGTAAGGGATTGCACATGTTTTTCTGCTTTATTCTCTCCGAGACTGCAGGTCATTATTATATATGAAAAAAGTACAAAAAGGACCTCCCCAGTCTAGGCCTTAGATGACCTAAACTGTTATTTTATAGTATTACTAGTAATAATATGATTCGTAAGCTAGATTTCAAATTATAATAACACTTGCGGAATTGATCCCTAAGTTCCCAACTATAATTATTTATATTGATTCGGAAGTTATTACAATAATTTTAATTCATTAAAAATAAAAATAAAAATAAAAAAATTAGAAACTTTATTATAAAATATAGTCATCTACACCAGTATATTCAGTTTAAAAATGTTAACAAATTTAGTCGTTTTTATTTAATTATAGATTTTTTAAAAGACCAATCTCATAAAATTGAAAGATATTACTAATATCACCTTTTTTTTTACTTCTACTTGCTGACAATTTAACTGAATTACAGACGTACTCGAATCGAATGCATGATTGGTATAAATTTATAATCTAAACTTATTATCCTAAACATAATTAATTGGATGAACGATCTCGCTAAAGATAAGAGAAGCAATCAAATCAGAGGAAACGATATCGTTTGAATCAATCTCAAATATACGTGCGTTGTGCGGTCCTTAAAGAAAAGCTAAAAGGCAGAAACGACCAAATTCAACTCCGTTTCTTAGCCTGCCTCTTTACATGCACAGTCTTTCTCTCTCCCCGCTATCAAGTTCATAGCTGAATAATGTTAATGTAAGTTCTCAGATTCTCCCCTTCATGTTATAATATATTATATACTTCCGCTTTTAAAATTAATTGCTTTGTTTATCGATATTTCTTGAGTTTAAGATTGGATCATTAAACTTTTTATTCAGATTTGATTTGATAGGGCTACATTGTACATTTAAAAGGTTTCTTATTCTTATGTGTTTAATGACTTTAAGTGAACGCATATAATATAATATAATATAATATGGTTATAAATTGCATGATTCAGTGTCCGTGATCATGTTGGATGATAATCTTCTTGTATAGATCCAAAAGTAGTGGAGATTACCCATTTTTATTAGCTCAATGCAATAGCCTTTTAACAGGATATCATTTGGGTTGAGCTCTCCGGTTCAAATATATCTGCTTTAACAAGGGGGGCAATGGCAACTATAATTCCGTCGTTTGCGATAAGGCCATGTTATTGTGTCTGTGGAGCCACAGAGTCATCGAAACTGGCAGTTACCGGAAACAAGGACTTTGGGAGATTGGTTTTGGATCAAAGATTGTTCAATCAGAGATTGCACTTCTGGAAACAAAGTCCGCATTGGAGTCTCGATTCAAGAGTATGTTCTGCGGCACGAGTTCCTGTTCAGCAAACGGAACTGAGATTTTCAACAAGCGCCCCACTTGATGAACTGAATAAGGTATCGACTTATTTATTTAGGACACAATTTGGTGGTCATGTGAAAGTTTTAGTTAGAAAGAAAAATGCTAAGTATGCAGTTTATATCGAGGTTTCATCTCTGGAACTAGGTACTACTGACTACAGACTGATGCTTATTTGGGGTATATATAGATCTGATTCATCATGTTTCATGCCACTGGATTCTCAAAATTTTGCCCCAAATGCTCGGAAAATGGATACTGCTCTTGTACAGAATTCTTTTGGTACATTTGCACTTGAACTAGAGTTTGAGCCAAAACAAACACCCTTTTATCTCTCTTTTTTGCTGAAATCTAAGTTAAATACTGATGCAAGTGGCTTAGAAATCAAGAACCACAAGAATGCAAATTTTTGTGTGCCGATTGGTTTCAATTCAGGTGACCCTAGTCCATTGGGTCTTTCATTTTCGACTGATGGTTCCATGAATTTTGCATTTTTTTCGAGAAATGTAGAAGGTCTAGTTCTATGCTTGTATGACGACTCTACAACAGATAAACCTGCTTTAGAGCTTGATCTGGATCCATATGTTAATCGAACAGGTGATGTCTGGCATGCCTCGCTGGAAGGTGCCTGGACATTTACAAGCTATGGCTATCGATGCAAGGGAGCTATTCTTCAGGGAAACACTAGTAAGGTTGACATGGAGTGTGTTCTTTTGGATCCATATGCTAGAGTTATTGCTAGTTCCATGACAGATCATGGATCTCGTTTGTCAGCAAAGTATCTTGGACGGTTATGTGAGGAACCTGCTTTTGAGTGGGGCAGTGATATTCGTCCAAACTTGGCCATGGAGAAACTAATTGTCTATCGACTGAATGTGAAGCGTTTTACTGAACACAAGTCTGGTAAGCTATATAGTGATATTGCAGGGACTTTTGCTGGTTTGATCGAGAAGATGGACCATTTCAGAAATCTTGGTGTAAATGCAGTCTTATTAGAGCCAATATTTCCATTTGATGAACAAAAAGGACCATACTTTCCATACCATTTCTTTTCGCCATCAAATATATATGGGCCTTCTGGTGGCTCCATATCTGCTATTACTTCGATGAAGGAGATGGTAAAAGAACTGCATGCCAATAGGATAGAGGTTTTACTGGAAGTTGTTTTCACTCATACTGCTGAAGGTGGAGCACTGCAAGGAATTGACGACTTCTCCTATTATTATACAAAGAGCAGTATGGACTCAAGAAATGCTTTGAACTGTAATTATCCGATCGTCCAAAGGATGATTTTAGATAGTCTTCAGCACTGGGTGACTGAGTTTCACATTGATGGCTTCTGTTTCATAAATGCTTCAGCTCTTCTGACAGGGTTTCATGGCGAACATTTATCTCGCCCTCCCTTGGTTGAAGCAATAGCTTTTGATCCAATACTCTCAAAGACCAAGATCATTGCAGACCCTTGGCACCCTGAGCACAGGATACCAAAGGAAACCTGCTTTCCTCATTGGAAAAGATGGGCGGAGATTAATCCAAAATTTTGTATTGATGTAAGGAATTTTTTGAGAGGTGAAAGTCTACTCGGTGACCTTGCAACAAGGCTCTGTGGGAGTGGGGACATTTTTTCAAATGGACGTGGCCCGGCTTTCTCTTTTAATTATATTGCCAGAAATTCTGGACTTCCTCTAGTGGACCTTGTCAGCTTCAGCGGTGGTGAACTGGGCTCTGAATTAAGCTGGAATTGTGGGGAAGAAGGACCAACAAACAAAACCGCTGTCCTTGAAAGACGGCTTAAACAAATCCGTAATTATCTCTTCATTCTATATGTTTCATTGGGTGTCCCTGTTCTGAACATGGGAGATGAGTGTGGGCAGTCCTCTAGGGGTTCAATTTCATATGGTGACAGAAAGCCTTTTGATTGGAATGCATTATCAACTAGTTTTGGTAATCAAATGACACAGTTCATCTCATTTTTGAGCTCATTGAGAATGAGGCGAAGTGACCTCCTTCAAAAGAGGAACTTCTTGAAGGAAGAAAATATTGACTGGCATGGAAATGACCAGTCTCCACCAAGATGGGAAGATCCGACCTGCAAGTTTCTGGCCATGACATTGAAGATCGATAAGGCAGAGAGCCAGTTAAGCTCTGAACCTTCCAACATAAAGGGTGACCTGTTCATGGCATTCAATGCAGCTGGCCATGCAGAGAGTGTTATTCTGCCCCCGGTTCCCGAAGGAATGATATGGAGACGTTTGGTTGATACTGCACTTCCATTCCCAGGCTTTTTCTCGGAAGATGGTGAGCCAGTAGTTGAGCAGATAGCAGGGTTAATTGCTTACAAAATGAATTCTCACAGCTGCACTCTATTTGAAGCAGGCATCATGGATGGTTGATATCCTTCGCCTACAATCATTTTGTTCAACTTTGTAAGTATAGGTTTTGAGCCCACTGTAGAATTAAGCCTACAAACTGTACCCAATATCTTTCCAAATGCAATTGGTGCTTTGCACCTACTGTATATTACTAAGCTTCTTTCAATAAAATAATTAGTTGTTTGCATTTGTTATTTGAGACCTCTTGGCCGAGGATATTACTTCCAAACAGACATATTGGATTTGATTCAAATTCGTTTATCTGAGCCATGTTCTTTCTTTTTCTTTTATTTTTTGAGAAGAGCTAGCTGAAGAAGTTTCAGAACAAACACAGCTTAGATCTACTGAATATGCAAGATGGCTAGTCCAATCCCAGTGAATAGGTTCTGCAAGCGTCTGCATGTTTTCTGATGAGCTGTACAGCATTCAGATTTACTATCGTGCAGTACTACTGATAACATGCAGACTTCGGAATATACTAGCAGCCCCCGCAAGTGAAATGACAATCTAAATGTGCCTGGCTACAAAGCCAAGAAGGACCAAGTAATTGCCATGTTCAAGTTTGATAGTTGCGACTTTATCTGTTTAATCATGGTCCTGTCCCACTTGCTATCGCTTTTATATTCCATCTTATCATATTGAAATGGATTCCAGAGTTTACTTTCTTCTCATGCAGGCAGAAACATATAATATTCGTAACAAGGGAACCTATTTGGTAGTCTCCTAGCTAGAGCTACTACTTTCATACAATAAAGGGAGAAATTTTAGGGGAAAATTACAACAAACTTCATGAAGTTTAACTTAAAAAACACTTCCACCCCTACATTAAAAAAAAAAAAAAAAGAACTCTAGTCTTTAACATTAAACATTCTTCTTTAATGTTTTTAATTATCGATATACAGTTCTACATACAATATGAGCAACTCTGCTACTGCATATTCTACATCCTGGCAATGGTATATACTCTTATCACCATAATAGAAACTGCTAGACGGAAATAAGTCCAAACGCCAAAGTCTGTTGGAGTTGGGAGGGCGGCATGCTGGTCTCCCCGCACTAACAAAGGAGGAAAGAGTACATAGCTACCATTTTAAATTAATTGCCAGTTCCAGCAGATCCTCTACTTTTCTTATTGTTCTCTGCTTCTCTTGTTGCTTCAGTTTGCTTGCAACAGATTCAGGATCGAACACTTCAACATTATGTGCTTCATTTTGCTCATCCCGAACTTCCTGGAGCAAAGCATCTACCTCTCTGACAAAATCTACCCTCAAAAGAACATCATCTGCTTCTAGTGGTGGTCGTAGTGGTCCTTGATGCTGATGGAAAGGACAATCACGCCATTTTAAGAACCATATTTTGCAGAAAACAGAAGTACTGGTTGTGTATCGTGAACTTCAAATATGAAGTAATGCAAAAGTTTTGCATGCTTTAGTGTACCTTATCGATATCAAACCCTGCTGGAACAAGAATACTAAATGGATCCTCCCGTGGAAATGTATCAATCATGCGTTTTTTGCATTCCTTCAGCCAATCTTCATCATCAAAGCCATCATGCATATTCAAAAGATCATTCAGCAGTCTCATAGAAGGAGTAGCCTCTTGTTTTAATATCTCCATCTAAAATGCAAGTAAAATACTGGCTTGTGAACTTTCCACCTCAGAGGGTCCAAAAATACAAAAGCAGCTACATGAAAATAAAGCTTAAAACTTGCGGAAAAAGCAACTGCTAGAGTAATCCATATTTGAAGGCAGAGAACTTATGCAGATGATTGGCGGGATCTGCAACTCTTCAAATTTGATAGTCCTCTAGGAGGAATCATATTATCATAGTGCATTTCAAGGAATCTACAATGGGGCTTTTAATGATTACAACACCAATTGTAAAGCAAAATTTCACAATTAAATTGATTCTCATCAGAAGGTGCTTATAATATGAATGGGAGCATACCTCAACTCTTCTGTATAAAAGATCAAGGCTTCTAACAGCATCCTTTTCATCCTGAAAAGATGGACCAATATGTCAATATGCACAAAGGAATATGCATGTATATTGCGCACACAGATGCATGTTTAATAATGGCAGGCAGGCCTCAAGTTTGACATTGGTAATTGTGGATATTCACTATTGACTTATAAGATACCACTGTAGATAAATAAGTTATGTTAGAACCATATTACTAGCAATAGCATGATTTTGAGAGAACAGGGGATGATATCATCTACTCACATCACGTCGAGCAAGATCAAGGCGATTCCTTATGACCATTAAAACAAGTTCGTCCAGTTCTCCTTTCTCAGCAGCTTCCTCAATTTTCTGCACAAAATCATGATCAGCAACAGTTATAAACAGTCATCGTCCACCAGGAATCCATGTCACTCAAATTTTTATACTGTCCATATATCAAAAGGGTGAAGGGCAAAGAAAATATATGGTAATCACAATCAATGCCATATAATACTCTTCATTAAGAAAACCAATTAAGCACAAGCCAATTTGAAATATCTTTTCTCATTCAGAAAAATCCTATAAATTTGGATTCAAATAATATTTAGAACAAAGCACATTATGAATGCAAAATGGCAAAATGTTACAATGTCTTGTTTATGTGATCCTCCTACCGGCTGCTGCTAAACTAAACAATGTGATTTTCACTTTTCTGAGTAAGTGCCTCGTTATTTATACAGGGAACTTATTTTATCACATCTATAGCAATTATCTTTTGTATCTCTTTAAACGTACTTTTTTCAAATGTCCAGCCCAAGCCCCGGATAAGGTATTTTCCAGCTTGTTTATGTTGCCAAAATAAAATCCACATAACATACGTATAGCAACTTGGAGAGATTTAAGATTACCTCATGCATATCATTCTAAACAGCTGTTAATTTAAGGAAAAAAAGAGCTTATCAGATATTGCATATTGGTACTTCATTTGCAGGTTAATTACTACCTCTTCCACTTCTTCTTCAGCTCTGATGAAGCTCGAAACCAATTTTCTTGCTTTTCTAACATCTTCTTCTGGATATCCCTTCAAACGCAAGCCAATTTCCCGATACTCTTCAATCTTTCTTTCTTCTTCTTCATCTTCCAGTTGACGTAGCCGCTCCAACTCCTTAGACTTTTCCCGCTGCTGGGCTTGCCATTCCTAGCCATTAAAATGCAATGGCAGCTTTAAAATAGACACTAGGAAAGTACCTATATCTTTAGAAACATGCCATGCATGCACAAGTGTCTTAATATCCATATAAAGAGAATCGGATTAATTGTGTAACTCATAATCATTGAAAATGTTTGTGGTGATAGAAAAATAAGTCACACATCTCATTAAAAGAAGAAAAAATGGAACATATAACAATGGATAGCCTGGGAAACATTCAAATAAGAACAAAAGAGCTATAAACCAATCGATCAAAACTCAATTCTCATCCTTGACTGTTTATTTTGAGACCAAAAGCATGAGTTCTAATTAAAAAACAAGAAGGTGGTTGTTGTTATAACTAAGATAATGAGGAGGGACATTGGAAGAAGTGGGAATTCAGGTATTCCCTTTTTCCAAAAGCCTAAACCATTAGTTGTAGTACTTTTCGTGTTTACAAATTCCTTCCTGAACTCTATACAACTAATGTGAGACTCCAAACTCTTTCAAGTTCTGACAAGTTACTAGTGTATATAGCTAAGGAGTATAAGCTCAACCTCTGCTTGAAGTATGTGCATATATTGTATTTGTCGGAGCAAAGCAGAAAAGAATGATAATGTTTATATTGATCAGTTCAGTAATGTCCAGAATATCTTTTTGGACCAATATATGGCTAAAAATTACATAGCTTCATTTGTATTATACAAATGAATTAAATTATTCAAATTTCTTATTCATTCTTTTCCAGCTGGACTATACTGTGATTTTCAATGATCAAATTCATGAGTAGTAGTACCAGTCAAGCATTCAGCCATCGCCTTAAACTCAACTGACCATAAAATGTTTTGCCCACTCTACTTCAAGTCTAAGGATTGTGCAAGACAGCCACAAACTTGTAGTTGTAACATGAAAAAATTCTTGCACATGTATGGTTGCAGCAATAATCCAACTCGCAGGAAGCAGGGGCACTGCTAAAGAAAGGAGCATGGTTTTTAAACCTAATAAAATCAAAATACTCTTATGGTATCTAACTGCTCAGATTATATAACCATTATGATAAATCAAACTAGAAAATCACTAGCAAAGAAAAGATGACAAATTCATAATTTTTAGAAAATACAAAAAAAAAAAAAAAAAAAAACAGCAAGAGCATTAAGTCATCTTTTAAGAAGAAAATAAGGTGGGTATTTATAATTAATACATACATCATCATAATACTCCTTAGGCATTCCTTCAAGAAGTGGCTCTTCTTTGCTTATACTTCTTCTCAAAACTGATTATAAAATCAAACCAAGAAACACAAAGAAACAGAACCCAAAATCAAAAAGAAGACAAATTTCTAGTTTAATTCAACTCGGCGACAAATACAATTTAACAGTTGAGGGTGTCTGCTTGTGAGTGTGTAGAAGTTGGAACTAACCTGCACCAACTGGCCTTTTGGAGAAAAAGTGAAAGGTACCGACACGAACATGCAAGGAAGGCGATATTAGAGGAGGTGCGCATGTTAGCGGGAAAACCTTAGCCTCCATATTTCTTTCACATACACAAAAACCCAAGTTAAATACACTGACAGAAGCAGAGACACTTGAAAAAGAGTAGCAGCAGTTTGAGGGAGTTAGCCTTGTATTGTATGTTTGCGCTTCTTACCTTTATATATCTCGGATTTCCACATTTGCCCCAGCTTCCTACTTACCCTTAGGCTAATACGTATATATTATTATGGGAAAAAGGTACATTTTTACCCCTAATATTTATAGGTAGGAGCATATTTGCCCTTAAAACAATTTTTTAGCGCAAATAAATCATAAAACTTCACAAAACCTGTATTCTAAGCCCTTCTTTCTAACCAAAAAATAAACTTCGTTACTTATAACTGACCTGGCTAATAAAGAGCCTGTTAAACTGAGATTAGCATTATTTCATCCATATTTCAATTAGTTTCTTGAAAAAGTAATACTTTTATTAATTAAAATAATAAAATTAACATAATTTAGAAGGAAAAAAAAAAAAGGAAAGAAAAGCATTTTCTCTCCCCCGTATCTTCCTTTTCCTCTTCTTTCTTTTTCATCTCTTGAAAAATTTGCAGTGTTCCATTAAATTGATATTAGCAGTATTTCATTAAACTAACATTAGTAGTATTCCATTGATATTTTACTTAATTTATTTTTGAAATGTAATATTTGTATTAATTAAGAAAATTAAAATTAACATAACTTAGAAAAGAAAAATTCGTCTTCTCCGTTTGAAAAATTAAATAATAATTTTTTTTTTTTGAATGAACCAAGAAAAAAACCAGTTGAATAAAAGCTTAAAATCTAAGTGTATGATGCACAAGAAAGTCTAAGAGACACAATAAAAAAAATAAAAAAGAGAAGAAACAAAGAAATTCAAGTGTATATTTATGTAATTAAGCTGAAAATTATGTGCAAAATAAAATCTTCAAAAGGTTGGTTTTGATGGGATGATATATACATAAAAAGAAGAGTCAATTGTGTTTCTTCAATAAAGGGTATGAGCTTGTCACGCGGAGATTTGGTCAGATCAAAATAAACTTGTTATGATACAAGAAGAAGCTGCAAGACAATAACAAAAGTTTCTCATATTTAGGCAAGAAAGAGAGGTTTAGAGAGAGAAAAAATGTGCAAAATTTTAGAAAGAGTGTGTAATCGTGTGGGATTGATGTGGTGGCTATGGCTTGGTTTCTTTTGGGTCGTATTTACTGCATGAAATACAATAACTGTAGTAAGATGGTTCAATTTTGTGACAGAGCTGGAGATTTAAGCTTCTTGTTGGTAAGACTTGGCCTTTGCTTGTGACTTGTAATCCTATTAATCCACCTAGCTATTTTTCTTTCAAAATTTGAGTTAAATTGTTCAGTTTGGGATTTTTTTATTTTATTTTATTTTAAAATTCTTAAAGAGACGGGAGAAAAAAAAAAGAAAAAGAAAGAGATAGGAGAAAATATTATTTGTTTTTTCTTCTTTTTTTAAGTTATATGTTAATTTTAATTTTGTTTAACTAATAAAGATATTATTTTTTAAAAAAAATAATTAAAATATTGATGAAATAGTGCTACTGTCAATTTTATGGCCCCTTAATTAGCCACATCAATGACAAATAACGGAGTTTGTTTTCTAAAGTTTCATGGCTTATTTGCATTAAAAAATTGTTTAGGGGCAAATGTCCTCTTAGCTATAAACATTAGGGATTAAGAGTTGTTAGTTTAATTTCATATGAAGTGTTATTGATGAAAGAATCCCTTCTTTTTTTTTTAAATAAAAAGTAAAAAGAAAAAGAAAAAGGAAATTTCCATTCACAAGGCACAAAAATGAAAGTATGTGTTGCTTGAGCCTTCAACTGTGTCAAATGATGGCACAACCTGGGGACATTTCAAGCAAGAGAAGAACACAATAAGCAATCGGGCAAAATCAAATTAAGAAATACATTTTAACTATTTCTGCAGAAATATAAATCCTAATCTCTTATACAGCCTATTCCTATTCCAAATTTACATGAGCTACGAAGTTACCAACTTTAGATGTTAAATTTTCTTCTAGAGTTACAAAACCACTAATTGGCAGTTAAAAGGCTATGTATATGCATGGTTTTGCAAGAATCAGAACCCAATTTCAATAATAAGTTCAGCAGCTGCACCCATCGCACCAACTCCACCAAGCGCTAGCAGGGCCAGAGCCAGCTCTTCCTCGTTTCGTTTCTTCAATCCCTTGCTCAGCCTCTTCAATAAATCAACATTGATCTCAACTACCCACTTCGGTGTGCAAGCTATCATCAAGCTCAGAAACCCTGATATGTATGCTCGCGCAGTGGCCCAATCACAACCAAGCGATATTTTCCCATCTAATGCACTGGCAAGAAATTCCAAGTGAGACCCAAGGACCTTTGCCCGCCGTCTTGATGCTGGTGATGCAGAGTCGACACCCCATGCAAATGTTCCACAAAGCACCGCAAAGTATGCAAGTGTATAACCCCCGAGCAAGGCCACCAGTTCTCCAGATTCTCCTACTCCTCCTTGCTCTGGCCCATGGCTTGATATAAACCAAGACGGTAAAGTTTCTTTGATTAAAGATTGCACCAAATTCGACCCACCTGAGATCCAAACTAAAGATGCTCCAAGTGAAGCAGCAAGCTTGACACGCATCATTGCTGCAGCAAGAGAGACTTGCCCATATCTCATCCCATACTTTGTCTTCTTCAATTTCTCTACTGTGTCTCTAGTTAGCCCGCTGCTGGCAATTTCTTTTACAGATTGCATTAGAATAGAGAGAATATTTTCCGTCATGAACAGGACATCTCTAACTGATCGATGCACTCTCAAGTATAGAATTCCAGGAGCAACAGGAGAGATCCCGCCAGAGAAGTGGGAGCCAAAGCCATGGCCTAGAAGGGCACCAATGCCTCCATTGCTAGAAATGTGAGAGGGACTGAAACCGAGAGTGGATGTGAAGCAACTCCTCAGCAACTGAACTACAGCGTCGCCATTGTGGTGGAAGACGGTACTAGAAGCAGAAAACACAAGGAAGTCGCTCCAGCGCTTTACCTTCTGAGCCCATAAGGCAGCTATAATGGGCATGCATGGCCAGGGGCAACCAGAAGCAAGGGCATTCAAGGCTGGGCCAACCAGAACGAGGAACCGTTCAGATACTTTATCTAGTCTATAAGTGATCGTTAGGCTTACTAGCGCAGCTAATGGCAAAGGAAGTGTAGCTGGAGAGTTGCCCCCTGCAACAGGAAATAACTTTAGAGCTCTTGCACTAATATTTGGGCGAAAAATCAAATCCTCACTATAAATCCATGCATGAGCTTCATAAATTGAAGACTAATCGGAATTCACGTATAATACTCTATGTCCAACATATGGAGGAAATTTTAATATGAAACATGAAGAGTATAATTATGGATCTGAGGATATATTATTGCAGTATGTTGTGACCATGTTCCAAGTAGCTTCAAATGCGTTTCATTCACCTGGGAAGAGATTTTCCCCAACCCAACCTTACAAACAAAGATTAGAAATCAATATGACCAAGCACTTACCTACAGGAAGGCTCGGGACATTAACACCAGTGGCAGAAAGTATTTTCTTTATCTGTTGCTCAACATTGGACAAATTTGCAGCAGGGCTAGGCCAATCACTTCCATTCATAAAAGCTGGCTTCCATATGCCCCGTGTAACTTCAGCTGAAAGATAGCTGACAATGGTGGCCAATGAAGCGGGTAGAAAATCAGCAAGATCTTTAAGTCCTGTAATAAATAGTTTATGCTGAAATAGATTAGAAATAAGCACACAATTAACATTCAGCACTCATGCATACAGCTCACAGTCTGAAATAATAATATACTAGTAATTATCAATGTTCATGCATATAGTTCATATTCCCTTGTCTCTCCAATCCTCGTCATCCCTTTATTCTTTTTATCTGCCAGTTCATTAATTTATGTTCATGCAAGCCAACTTGACTTCATCTGTATAGACCAAACTAGACCTAAGAAATACTCTAAAGCAAATAGTTAGACCTGTAGCAAGTTCGCGGGGGGATAATCTTCCATGAGCACAGGCAGTCAAGGCCGCATCAAGTGCAAAAGGAGTAGCTTCTAGAATATCCCATGCAGGTACTTGAAGTCTAACATAAGCTTCCTCAGCTCCAGGGCCAGATGAAGAACTGCTTCCAGATGTAGCAGAAGTCAAAGACTGAACACCTCTATTTATTCTTCTGAACATCATATTGAGGAGTGCATCAACAAGCTGATGAACAGGAGTGCCATGTAAACCAGAAAATGTGGAAGCAATGCATTGCAGATGGTGCCGATACCAGAGTTTCAATCTTGGGAAAGAATCTATGAATATGGGGTCCAAAGATATATTTAAGATTTTCGAGTATCTCCTACGTTTGATACGGTCACCAGGCAAAGTTCCAAAAGACGCTAATTGAGAATTTCGTAATAATAAGAGATACTCTGGGCCTCGTTGGGAGCCCACTGGTGTTTTATCCCCCATCACATTTTCAAGAGGTGGAAGATGAAACCTCCACAATCTCACCAGAAGTGAGAATGCATTGGAGAACACTGCATGAGAAGATATTTCTTCTCCTGATGGAAGGGTCCATGAGACTTTGGGAACACTTGAACCAAAGACCTCGCAGATAGGCATCAACACACCTGCAAGTAATGGAACCTGGAAAATAAAGGTCAAAAGCATTATGTTAGCAACAACATGAAATCCTAGAAACTTTCCCCTCGTTTTCACAGCTTGATCCCTCTCTTTAATTTTAGTGTACTTTACACAGTAATTATTTATTTGGTGCATGAATGAATGCAGATGGCATCCTTCATTGGCTTAACATGGGTGAAGGACACTATTTTGACAAATATCACATCCCTCTCAACTCCATACTTGAATGAATAAATTGTTATGAAATTCCTCTTTCTAAACTTGCTCCTGATTACCATTTGCTGAAAGTCAGATGCCAGTCAGTAAAAGCAGTAAAAATTATTAAAAATTTTAACTCACCAAACCAAGCAAGGATAAAATCTGTACGCAATCGACAGATGATATTCCTACAAGAAGAACATTCAGAAGTGGAGCATAATTAATCAAGTGGCTCTCACTCCCAGAGTAATCTGCAGGAATGGGAGGCGCCAGCAACTTTATAATGAAAAGCATGGTGTGTTCCTGCAAATAGTACAACAACTGATTAAATGCACATAAATTTTAGAAAGAGAGAATGGATGAGATGAGCCAAATGAACCCCAAAGCATCACCTGTATGTTCCAACCACGAACAAGAGATGCCCCACAAAGTATGGTTGCAGCAGATATCTTCTCATCATTAGAACCATTGAGTGCAATCTCATATACTTTCTCGATCTCTGGTAAGCTTCCATCAAATCCATGAGCTTAAATTCAGTTGCCATACGGCTTGGTAAATTTACAAAAAAGAGCATCTGACATACCTGGCTTCAGGAAAAAGAATGGTGTAACTGAAGACCAGGTCATAGTTAGGCAATTAGGGAACATAATCATTAATTAGATATCTCACAATTTTAATTTATTTGCATACCAAATTTGAGAATGAAAATTCTTTCTTTGTAATTTTGAATTATGATATAAGAAAAAGAAGGGTGATCCCTATTTCAAATTGAAAAAGCATTGTAGTTTGGAACATTAAGCTGCATTTGGCAAGTCAGCAGGCAGCAGGACAATGTGAACTGCACAGGATATGACAATACAGCAATTGTACCACGGTAAGTTAGTGTAAATTGGGTCACAAAAAATTCAAATGACAATGATCAAGTTCACATCATAATCTCATTACGTTTTCCAGAATCTCACTTGTATTTATAACTATAAACTTAACTAGTTTATAAACTATATAAACGTAAAACAAAGAACTTAATGAAAAACAGTACAGCTTGGTAAAATCATAATTTTTCCAGAAACAAATATGAAAACTCTATTCAAAGCAAGACTGAAGGAAACTTATTTTTCTATAAACATCATGCCAAACAGAATGAATTTGATCAACTGGACAAGCTTTAAAAATGTCAAGTCAGAGGTGATGATTCTTAATAAAATCCCCTGGGAGGGATAGGCATTGGCTGCATTACGATGGGGTAAGGTCGACCTGTTACCGCAGTATTATCATCTCTCTTCTCAACCCTCTCCTTTTTTTAGGGGCTGGGGGGAAAATAGCAGTAGTCATAAACTATACAGCTGGCATTATACCTGGACGCTGGAGTTGCCACCAAAGTGCTTATCATTGAGGGGGTTAGAGGTGAACCCTTCATTAATGCTGACCAACCAGGTACTTGGCTAAGGACACCGTGAGACATCTGGGTGGAGTGTGCAGTAACATACCCTGGCCAAAAATATGCTGATGTATCTATTAGTTTTCTTGCAATACAAGCCTCAACAATCAGGTGCCTCATGTTTCCGGCTGAAGAATGTCAAATAAAAATAAAGGATTAGAGATCCCCATAGATACTTTTCCAAATCAATACAGCGACTGCAAAAGGAAAACAAGCTTGGAAAACTAGACAATGTTGCAAGGAGTGCCATTGAGGGCAGCGGTAAATGGAAAGATGAGGGAGCGGTAGTGGAAAGAGGAGGACAATAGGAAAGCTTGTCAACAATCTTTTCATAACCAAAGTGGAATCACTCAGCAAAACCAACACAAGGAAATAGTAGCAGGATGGTATCTGCATTTATTTTTTAACACTCTTAACAAATGGGACTTTCTGGAAGGAAGGCTCAAAAAATGCCTTCATGCACTGTTGATGACATGCAATAGCAGAACTATGTAGTGACACCATAAGAACGTTTTTGTTCCTTTGCCTAACTCAAGACCTCCAATAAAAGAATTGCAATCTTAACGAATAAAATTACTTACAACAGTTAATAGGCATCTCATTCATGCTTAAGCTTTCATAATAGCCATTACCACTGCTAATGCCTGAGATAAAGAGCATAGCTTTAGCAGCAGCTTGATTGGCTACTGAACTAACCAACTGAGGAGGAGTCAGCAAGCTATCGTAATCACCCAGCAACTGTAATGCAGTAATTAGACCCTTGTGACATTTTCCGAGACCTTGTTTTTCTTTGATTTGGTTAATGGGTCCACGCTCAGTTTCATCCAGCAGTTCACCTTCCTCTTCCTCAATAATATTAGCCACTGCAACTGTCGTAATAGATAATAACATGCTCAAGCAGGTATCAATTCGAGGTACCGGGCCCTCACTGGGCTCCCTTTCCTGAAAGGCCACAAATGACTAGAAGCTAAAGAAAATGGATAAATCAATACAAAGTTAATGTGCATTCACAAGAACGTCAAAAGTGATGCATCTTGGGAGCTGACTGCATGTGTATTTCTCCATTCAACCGGACCATATTATTAAGAATTGTTTCAATAACGACAGGCAAGAAAAGTTAATAATTGCATTGGGCCAACCACATAGCATTTCTTTTTAACCTACAGTCAATTTACAAGTAAACAATTGGTTGTTCTTTGCACCACAAATAACATATATTCCAGTTCATTCAATAACCAAAAATTTATACACACCTCATATTGCCTAAAACAGAATACTGTTTTCTTTGAGAAGTGAGAACTTTAAGCAACTAACTTGGAAAAGAAAAAACAAAGATCTAAAGAATAGCAAAGCCATAGTTCATTCTTTTCTAAAATGTTATTTAGCCCGAAAGTAAGAAAGAGAAATAACCTAAGTTCGTGCAAATCCTACCCTTTGGACAAGCCGCAGAGCTGCAATCCACAGTCCTAGGAAAGTATCATGCCATGTGGTAGCATTAACTGCTTGCAGTGCTTTTACAAGACCTGCAACATTAAGTCTGAATCAGTAAAATTGCTAAAAAGATTTAGACCTCATCATTTTCAGGCCTACAGCACTTAAGCTTCAAAACACAAACCGATGAGTACCAGTTAGGTTGTCAACAGCGCTGATTGCTGTTACTTGTGATCCATCCATTGCATGTTCTAGAAACAGATCAATTGGAAGCCAAAGCACAGACCAACTAGCCCCATGGCATTGACCAGCAGAAGATATCAGAGATCCAGAAGACATTACGGAATGAAAGTCTTCCAGTGATATTTTCTTGCGGTCCTGAGACAACAGTCGGCGTGTATCAGATGTCAACTGCAGAAGTATCTCTGGGTTTATATGTTTCGAATTCCTCAAGGCTGCTGAATTTGCTGCAAGCAGTTGTATTCGATGAATGAAACCCCGCCAGTATGAAGGCCTAAGAATTTTGAAATTAATTATTACCTAAAGTGAAACATAATTGTCCAACTTAAAGTAAAATATACTTCTCCAATTTCTATTACAAACCCACTCAAAGTTTAGTAAATCAAAGAGTACATCAGCATTTTTCTGTTTGAACATATCAAGTCACTTGTCGATCTCTTAATTCTTTTTAAAGTCTAAATCTA
This sequence comes from Ricinus communis, assembly GCF_019578655.1. Taxonomy (NCBI): domain Eukaryota; kingdom Viridiplantae; phylum Streptophyta; class Magnoliopsida; order Malpighiales; family Euphorbiaceae; genus Ricinus; species Ricinus communis. The sequence continues at coordinate 6,647,443 of NC_063256.1, read as the reverse complement.
CAATCAGAGGAAAGCCAAATTCAAAAAGCACAAGCAAAAAAGATGAAGAAGAACATAAATACTTACATGTTTTGGCGTGCCAAGTAGAGAAACCTTGAAGTTACTTTGTTTTGCAGAAACTCTCCAATTAGATCAATTGCCATTGTAGTATTTACTTTTAGCAGCCCCTTATGGTGTTCACTTCTTTTCTCACCAAAGTTTTCATGACCATCTATTTCCATATCTTGCGGGCTGATAAGCCATCTAGAATTCTTTTCTGAGGTAAGATCCAGTAACCCTTCATCATCCAATGATGCATCAAGCAACTGCCACACAATTGAAAAGACAAATGCCACCAACAGAAGCCCGGGTTCACATACTTGAAGGTCAAATATATGGGAAAGATGGAGAACATCATCTAGCAATTTCATAGTCCTGTACTTGCATCAATTATATGTTAGTACTATTGCGATTAGTAAGAAGATATGTATATTATAGATACAAGCATGAAACAATTAACCAATAACAAAAAATAAATTAAATGGTCCTTCAGTATTTGCATCTTTACCTTTGTAGCAAACTAGGGCTCCTAAATTAGATTTTTTTTTTAACAAAAAAGAAAGCACTCTCTATAAATCACAAGATTTAGCATTAAAAAAAAGGGAAGAAATAAAAAAAAATAAATAAAGAAAAAATTCTTGAAGCTGTCACAGAGAAGGAATTCATTATTGGCACCGGCCACATTTTTTAGCTGACCTTAGGAATCGTTTTGTAGTTTTACTTGAATCTCTAGAGTCTAGACCATCGCAAAGCACTCATAGTCCTGATGAATATCAGCTAACAACCTATTTGTCCCATAAGCCCGACGAATTATACATTAAAAAAAAAATTCTAATTAATTATGTTGGACGCCAAATGGTTAAACAGAATGAAACCACTTGAAAGAGTAGTCAAGTGTTACTAGAATGAAAAGGCTGTTTCCAAACGATACTTTCTAGCACAACAAAACCTAAACACACTTTTCCTAGATAAGTCTTTAACAAATTATCATTTTCAGCTAAAAATGTAAGGCATTAGATTTCCATTGAATCGATATTAGAATTGAAGAGCGCTATTGATGCAGGAGCATTCAAATTTAATTCAGATTAGAATAAATTCAGGTTTTCCTTATTTCTTTTGGTTCTGTATCTTTTATTTAGAAATCTTCTTTAATTAGTCTTTCTCTTATTTAATAGGATTAGTTATCAGTCAAGAATTAGGACTTATCCTAACTAGTATAAATAAGGATGCTAGTAGATACTCATTGTACTGTATTTTTCTGATTTCTATTTAATTATTAATAATTCAGAGGTTTGTTACCCTAATTATTTCTCTTCCACTCCTAATCATTTTATTTTAGTCTTCCACTGCTCAGCTACCATCTTCAAAATGACCCGAAAGCAGAAATGTTAGTAGGCTGTAGAACTTATGGAAAAGGAAACTCAAGTGGCATAGAAACCTAAATAAAAATTGAATGTCTTGATATTTCTTGTTTCCCTTTTTAACCACAACAATCAGCAACAAATTCCAACTGAGCTAATTGACATTCATAGAGATAAAAAGGATAAATAAACAAATAAGCCAGGATAAAGAATTATAGCGCAATATAGGATACTTACTTAGGATAGTCTGGGCCATTTATTTGAGATGCAAATGAAAAACCATGTCTCTTAGCAAGTTCCACGTAAAGCCTGTATGCTGTTGGGTGTAGCTTTCGATTTGGAAGCACTCTGTACCAACCAAAAAATTCAGATATTTACTTAACAAAGAAACATTTATATGCTTCGAGTCTTTTGATTGACAAAAATAAGTAACCACCATCCAGCTGAACATAGAAATTGAACAAAAAAGTAACATAAACTGAAAAAGAAACATATATAAAAATGGAAGCAATCAATTACCGCAATATATATAGAAGTACACGTAATCTAAACAGAGTGAAAAACTCCAAAATCACAAATACTGTTTCACCAATACAAAGAAAACAACAAAACAATTACTTTTTCCTTCCTACTTAAAAATTAAGACTCTATTAGGTTTCTAAGTACATAAATAAGCATGACTTAGATCACTTATTCAGTAAATTAGAAAAAAAAAAAAAAAAAGGAAACGTGCCTAGTAGAGAGAAGAGCGAGGACAAGCACAGGAGGTGCGAGTTTGAGGGACAATGCTTTCTCGAGAAACTTCCACGTGATAGGAACATGATTAGCGAAGCAGATGTGGGAGACGAGCAGGTGAGCTAGGTCGGTGGAGGGCAATACGATTCCGGCTGAGTTGAGAGTGGAACTGAGTTGAATCGCCCAAAGCAAAGGGTCGCTGTTTTTCTCTTGTGCAGACTTGGTGAGTTGGAGGACCGAGTCCCATAAACTCGGTTGACCAGGTTGCAATAGCACCGCCATCACGCCTCTCTCTCTCTATCTTTCTATTCTATTTTGTTTATAATAATGAATGTTTGTAAGCAGAGAAGGATTTCATTTCCTAGAAAAGAAAAAAAGGAAAAAAAGAGAGCAAAAAGAAGAAGAAGAAGAGATTCTAAATTCTATTTTGCTTGCTGTGATACGTTTGTTCTTTTAAATTTGAGTTTGGGATTGTGGAATCTCCCGTGTTTCTTTTTCTTTGAAGTTTTCAGGAGTTAATAATAATAAGTGTTTTCCAAGTTGCAGTGTTGGGTTGGGCGTAGTCTTATTGAAAAAGCAAAAAGTCAAGCAATAAGAGGCGGGTTTCCTAAATTCTATTCTTTGACCGGGTTCAAAATTATTAACCAGCTGCTGATCTACTTCTGTCTGCTCTCTATCAACTAGGCTTACCTTATTTTCATTTTTAAGATTAACATTACCCTTATTTTCTATACATTGAATTGCTCCCCTTCAAATTCATAAACATATATTTGAATTTTTCTTTTCTTAACGAGTATAGTCAATGAAGTTACTTAAGAGAGAGCTTCCCAGCTGTGGGTCCAAAGATCATTACTGGTCTCATTTGTTCAAGTTTTTTTCTTTTTCTTTTGGTCTGAAATTGAAATCCGAGGGCTTAACAGACGCATATTAATCCCAGGACAAATGAGGCAAAAGCTACACTGAATTGTTTGCATATGTATAACTGCCTGTTCTAAAGAAGGACCAAGGAGAAACAAGGTGTCTCTGATCTTTTCAGGGTGAGATATAAAGATTGTTTTCGGATTTGAAAAGGCGGCCTGGTCGTTTCTAGAAGTTTTCTTTAGCGCCTTTCTTCTTTCTAACAGGCTTACAGAAGCATGCTTTCTTTAGGATAAACAAAATCAGAGCTGCAAATAGTAGTGTAACTTGGCAACTCCATCTCATGACAAGTGAAAACTTAATGGGGATTCAACCAATATGTGCTATAGTAATCTGAAACTGTACGCCATTTCCATGAGCCCACAACTGGCCAATAATTCCTTTTTGTGAAATTTCTCGGAACCCGGCATCATGTCGTTCTGGAAAGCACAGCAATTAATGGCCGCCAACTAACGCCATAAGGAGAGTGCAAAACACAATTATATGGCTTGACAATTTCCTCACAAAATTCAACATGTGACAGCTCCGGTTTACAAATTTTAAACCCGAAGTGTACATGATATTACCATCACATTTGAGCTGAGCAAGCAACACGACTTGATCAAGAAATCCAAAATATAGAACATAGATTTACATCCAAAATATAGAACATAGATTTACATCATTAAGGAACTGGTGATGGTCTGAAAGATCTTAAAAAACTATTGTAATGTTAATTTAGGAGTTTGAGAAATGGGAATTTGATATCAATGTCCTCGTTCAAGGTGTTGACGGGGTGTGTAGAAAAGCGGGGCTACAATTGGTGATATAGAACATCCATGAATAAACTTGAGAACCCCTTTTAAATTGCGAACCCTCAACATATTAACATGAAAACCCTAAGAACCAGTTCGTACCAATTGGTCTCAAATCTCAATATCTTTTCTACTTGGTCAGTTGTTCTTGTTACATTAAGCTAGATTATTTGCCTTTGAGTCCAGGCACCAACATTTGTAATTTGATCTTGAGATATCATATAGCTCATCTGAAGTCATACTCTCAAGTTCCTTGGGCTTCAAGGAGTCAAAACTGCCAGATATACCACGTAATCCTGATTGTTCCACCTCATGATCTTGCCCACGCATTCTTTTATACAGTCTCATCACAGCCACGCAATCTTCGTATGGATCATGTATCCCGGTCTGAATATTGTACCTGTGAAGCGAGCATCACAAGTAGATAATGCCTTTAATTTAGATTACAGGATCAAGGTCCTACTCAAACATTGTTAGTATAAGTTAACATCACCATGATCAATAAAGCAGGAAAGCACAATAACTTGCCCTAGATATGTTTGTGTGAGGTACTTCAGTGAGTGGCTAAACAGATTAGTCTTCATCAATGGCCGGTATTTTGCTGTATCCCTGCATAATTATAACTCAATCAAGTGCAGAAAACAGAGTCCAATTCTTCAATGCCAAAGCTTTATTATACAAAAAATCCAAGAGAGCCCCCCAGAACACTCAAGTCTCGGCCAATGCCACCAGTTCTTAATAGCTTCAATTCCTTTCACCCGGAAGTGGACTTAAACAGCACTTTGCCTCGTGGAAAAGCCAGGATTATATGCTTATGCACCACAAGAATTCCTCCAAATTAAAATCACCTATATTCAGAGAAAGATTCTCCAAAACCCATGGATTAGATCTTGAGCAATTTCCTTGTCTGGCATGCGAGCCAAATCCATCTAATTGAAGGATATTGTTGGTACAAAGAAGAGTATGTGGAATCCCTCAAATTATTAAATAAGGGTTGTTAAATACCTTCATTTTGGAGGGACTTCACTGAATTATAGATTTTGAAAATTTCTTACTGTCTTAGTTTTTTGAGCCAAATAAGAATTTCATCCAAATCCACGCACTGCTCAAAACCCCTCGTTCGAACCCCTCAAACCATAAATACCATCATTCATCATAATTTCATGGAATAAAAGAAAAAGAAAAAAAGCTACTGCATTAACCAAGTCAGGCTATCCAAACATATAAATGTACCTCAACAAATGGTCTGGATAAAACATTCTCAAGCAATCCAAATCATGGTCCAAGGAATGACCCACAAGAAGCCTTGCCTTTCCACCACTCAATCTAGCCTTCCCAACAGATTCACCGTTGTACAAGATCTCCAAAATTTTATTTTGCACTTCCTTAAGTGGCATGGCATCTCTTAGATGCTCCTCAGTTAGCCCAGTTACCTCATATCTGAAACATTAAGCAGGTGTGAATGAAAATCAGGCCCATCCAAAATGATTTTGTTGTTCTCTTTATTTTACTTCGAGGATAATAATAACAGCATAAGACATTAAATACCTGTAATCAGTGATTGGAATTTGAGGTTGAACATAAGCGTGGAAAATTATATTTTCATCTTCGTCGACAAGGCACACTCTAGCACAAAGGTTAAGTGTACCATCACTTCCACCACCAACCATTTCACAGTCAATAGCGATGGCTTTAACATCTCCACCAATATTATCATTTGATCCTATAACACCTCCGCCAATGTAATTATCATTTGATCCTAACATACAAATTTGTAACTCTGTGCAATGTGATATCTTTGTTACCTGCAACAGAAAGTCAAAAATTCCAAATCTTGCACTATGAGGACGAGAACTTTTATGAACTGATCAATCAAAGAGCAAAACAAACTGGAAAAGCATTATAATCAGTTTCCTAAACTTATGCAGAATTGCTTCAAATCTTAAGACTCAACTTACAAAGGAAGAAGGTGTAGACAGGCAACACATTTCTCTATGCCTGATAAGTGAATTGGGGCTATCAAAAACTTTCAAGCAAAGATCACAGCCAAGATGAGAGAAAACCCTAGAACAATTTGCTTTTGCCAGTGGACCTATATGATAGGGTAAAAATCAAAATAAACAACAAAGAAACAGATACGGCAGGATGAACATCAAATAGTACAATACCCTGAAGATGTGCTCTCAGAGATTCAAAAGATTTGCAATGCTTCTGGCACACAGCACATCTAGGCTGATGAACTGAGTGGTATGAGATTATCATGTGCTCCACAAGATGCTCTTTTTTCTTATATTGCTTGTAGCATGCACAGCATTTATACCTGCTAACAAATAAAGGATTATGAAAATATCTATTTAAATAAAGCCTAGACAATTCACCAGAATCAACTAGAAATGCCAAAATGCATAATCTGCATTCACCGCGATCACATCCTTCCTACACATGTGTAGGAAAAAAACTCATTTTTGTAAAAAAAAAAATTAATGCTGTTGCGCTCTACAATCGCACACTTTCTCAGCAACCAAACGCAGTCACTACGGAAATTGTATATACAACAGCTATAGAAAAAAAAAAAAAAACCCAAAAGTTAATTGCTTTCCTGTTATTTCCCAGAATTTCCCAGCAAACAAGCTTTTGGAGAAAGAGAGGAACCTTGTGGTAGGTGTCTTTGTTGGTATATCAGGTTTGGAAGCCATATATTCATCTAAATCAAAACGAGTATTTCCCTTTTCTTGCACAGTAATTAGTAGGAAAACCAGCTCCGAAAGGATTCACAGCAGAATTTAGGGTTTTAATCTCATGAATTTTTATTTTTTCTTTTTTAAAAAAGAAAGAAAAGAAGTGTAGCTTTCAAAACAGTGGCTTCAATTTTCCCTCTAAAATGTGCGCTGGTAATGGATTTCGGCTTTGATGCTCTTATGTTGACATTGAACATAATTCGTCTTATTTTACGATTCCAAATTCCAATTAAATACAGGTTTTATATATTAAAAGAAATTCAATTATATTCTAATAATAATTACGAATTTGAAGTATTAAAAAACTTATGACCTTTCTCTTTATTATTATATTTTTAAAATATAGGAAAAAAAAAACTTAAAATATCAAAATTCTATCGGGTTATTATTTTTTGTTTTTTCTTATAGTATGATAAAGTATTTATAATATTAAAAAAATTTAATTGAATTGTTGTTATATGAATTTATTTTATTACTATATATACACAGGTAGTTTTTCTTTTTAAAACAATCCATATAAGATAGAGAATTCATATAATAGCTTTTTAAAAATATAAAAATGTAAAAACTAGATAGTTTGATATTAGAATTTTAAAATATATATTGATGTAAAAAAATTTAAACACACCATAATAATATAGGAGAATGATACATTTGATGTTGGATAACATACTCGTATTATATTATTTAAAACTAATAAATATGTATAAATTATCTATTCATTTGATGTATGGATAGAGATATACACTAAACTTAGATAGAAATATTTTTTAAAAAAAAAAATTTTAGAAAAATAAAATCTATTACAAAGATTTTCTCAATTAAAACTAAATAAAAAATTAAAATTTATAAATTAAATTAAACACTTCTTAGAAAAATATAAAAGTGTGACGTTAAGGGCCGAGTTTTAAAGTTTGATTTTCATATGTAAAGTTTTGTTGCTAATATATTTTAAATAAAAACATTATCTAGCGTGGGAAATTTTTCTTTATAATTATTATTATCTTTTGTTTCATATTTTCTTCTTACTTACAATCATAATCATTTTACACAGTATAAGGCACCAAACTTGAGATGTATGTGTATATACTCAAAAACCATGCACCTGGAACTGATTTTTGCAGAAATGGAACGATACCAGCACCAACCTCATAATAACAACAGAGTTGTTTTGTTTGCATAATCATATTCTTTTAGTTCCTAGCAATGTCTTAATGTCGGTCGGTCCATATTTAATCCTATCTAGCTTCTGTTATCTTCATCCGAGTTGAGGGGTGGTAAATCCATTTCTTGATTCATGAAGCTGTACCTTTTTGGAGGATTATATGCTTTCCTGTTTTCACTTTTACTCAATGACAAAGTTTTCCAAACTGAAAAAGATCAACAAATGAGTTTTAGTAGTTGCTTGGTGGTTCTGATCATGTGCCTGTTATTATTACGTTCTTAACATCTTTGCAGCCAAGGTAGCTGTGGAGCTAGCAAAGTCTGATGATTACATTCAAGCCGGAGTGATTTGCTTCCTTATCTTGTCACTGTGGATGAAATTAAAAGTATTTTTCATTGAGAAAACTCCTGTGTTGTATTATATCCTTCCGCCAGAAATCTTCTGTACCTGGTGCAGAGGAAAAAAAGGGCATGCCTGCAAATTGGACATAATTATCCTTGATTCCATGCCAATGAGAAAATAAATAGCTGAATGGAAATTTTGTAAATATCTGAAAAGAAACTATTCACCATCATTCATAGTTTCAAATGTGGCAAAATAACAATATTGCCTAAGGCCAACTTGGTAAAGGAAAAATTGATTATGCATGCTGACCAGATGCATACTTCAGTTGTTGCTTTTAACTATCATGTGGCTATGTCAGCAGAGTTTCCTATTGACACCTCTATGCAGCTCTACAAAATCAATGATCATTTTGATTTACATTACTATGGACTTCTCTTTTTCAGAGATCAAGAAACCAGTTGCTACACTGGGGAGCTGAAATTGACCATTTGGCTTCCCCTGAACTCCTCAAACAGTTTGAAGAAGTTCTATCCACCAAGCCTGAGGTAAGACATTTCATTAACTTCGTAAGTCTACCTTTTTGCCAGTGCTTTTCACAACAGACAACAATGTTTACCTCTAACTGAAAATCCTGATGTAATTGATGGGCAACGAGAATTGTAGAAGCTAAATTCTGCAATCAACAGGTAAATGGCTTTGTCAAGGTATTTCCCGGGCTTGCCCGGTACAAACACAGATGAGGAGAAGACAATCAAAATCTGCTGAAGATGCCCATAAAAATATGCTGGATTGGTTTACTGAGTACGCCAAATGAAGTGATGAATATTGGCAGTTTGTTCTAATCTGAGGTTGCTTCTCTAGAATAAAACTCAGGCATTTGTAATACCTGTCCCGACAAACAATGAGCTGAATATATATGGCAAACTAAGCTTGGTTCCTTCCTACGGATAGCAGTCTGTATGGACTACTATATATTGAACTTTCAGTCGTTCCTGGTGGCTGTTCGTTCTGTTGGTTTAAATTACTGTAACAGCCACGCAGGAAGAAAGTGGAGATTTGTCGGACATTATTTAAGATCAACATTACCCATCTTCAACACCTGGTTTCACCAAGATTAGGGTTAGCTATAACATGCAACATTAGTTGGAATCCCAACACTGATGGAAATTATCAATTCCTTCATTTAAATTACCCATAAAATTGGAGATGAAATTAATATTACAAGATAACTATATAGGCAACATTGAAAAGAATAACATATCGGCCATCACAAAAAGCTTTATCGATTAGTCACGGAAATTTATCAATCAACTGAACCTATAGCAGAAAAGGAAATCCTTATTTTTACAGGTAAGCTTTCATTAATGGTCACTTAAGTTATAGTATACATCACTTTATCTTCAATAAACTAGTTTTAATAATGCTACAAACAAGCTAAAATTTAAGATAGGTGTCGTTTAGCCGTCTTGCTAAAATTTACACAGCAAGTTCAAACAGCATGTCGTTTAGTAAATTGCTGATACGTGTTCCCCTATCTCCGGAAGGCTGCAAGTTCTTTTAACTTTTTCTCACCTCAGGTTCTCTATCTTGCAAAACATGTCAGGTTCTCAGTGCTGCGAGAATCCACCAACCCTGAGCTCTGGCTCTGGAATAGGGTCTGTGACTGAAATTGGAGGTCTCAAAGTCTACGCTACTGGGCCTAGTGATTGCAAGCGTTCAATTGTTCTCATCTCTGATATTTTTGGTATTTTTTTTCCACTTCGTTATTTCACTTTTATGCGTAGTCTTTGTATTTGTTTCTTAGAATTTAACTGCTTTATCAATTGGGCATTATTCTTCAGACCAGTAATGTCTTCTTGTAATATAAGAAAATTTAGTTTCGATTAGTTTCGAGGCACTTTTTGGGTTGTGATGATAATGATCATTTGCGAGTTAGATTTTTTTTTTTTTTTTTTGTAAAAAAAAGGTTTTAGCTACGTTGTATATTGCAAATTTTGTTCTTCTTCATGGAATTTGGTTGCTTCTGGATTTAATCTTTCATATCAGGAGAGAGAGAGAGAGAGAGAGAGAGAGAGAGAGAAACATTTCCAAATGATGTGTCTTTTCCCTGTCTGTTATTTGTATCTGCATTGGTTAGAGATTACGATGACAATGTGAAATGACCTTGTTATTTAAGATTTAGATGGATAGTCTTTGGAAAGTCCAAAAATTGTAAGAATCCAATCCAATGCTTCAATTCTTTTTAGTCAATTCTCATGTATGGAAAGGTCAAGCTCGCTACAATTTAAATCTTTTATATTGAAAAAAAGAGGGATGTTATATTAGAAGGCATTTTGAAAAAAAGAAAAAGAAAAAATGCAACAAATGACATGATTGTGCAAGAGTTAAATTGAATTGAATTCTTCCACATGATTTATTTCGCACAATACCTTACTATTTAACTTCAATTGTGGCTCCAAGTCTAATATATTCTGCCTCCAAATTAAATAAATATTGCATAATTTGTAGTGAAGGACCTTCTTCCTCCTCCTCCTCTTAGTCTTTTTTCTTTTCTTTTCTTTTCTTTTCTTTTTGGTACTTCTCTTCTTACTTATAGTCATGATTATATTACAGGATGGGAGGCACCAAACCTGAGGTATGTATACTTCAGAATGATGCACCTAGAACTGATATTTGCAACCCTCCTACAGTAATACTTAGAATGTGTTGCTTTTCCCTTTTCACGCAAAAGTGGAATGATTCCAACACCAACCTTATTAAAGAATTGTTGTTTGCAGCATCATTTTGTTAGATCCTTTCAATATCCTAATGTCTGTCCGTCCATATGCAAATTGTATCTAGCTTCTGTTATCTTCATTTGAATTAAAGGGTGATAAATCTGTTACTTGATTCATGAAGCTGTACTTTTCAGAAGACTATTGGCCTCCATTTTATTCTTAGTATAAAACAAAATGCGCATACTGTATGCATTATTTGTACTTTCAGCTGATGGAAACAAACATTGGCTTAAGGTTCTTTTATTCTGGTTTAATATTAACCCAAATTAGTCTTTAGTTTGTCATGTTCATTCACAAAGTATCCAAAATTGATGATGGAAAATTAGATACTGGCAATTGAGGACTTATTAATTCTTGTTAAATGCTTTCAAGTTTTCCCCTCTGGTGAATAATAAATTTACCAAATTATTAAAGAGGGTAAAATCAATGACTTAAGTGATAGTTGTTGATGCTTGATAGTTCTCAGATACCTAGAGCTAATCAGAGCAAATCCATTCTATTGTTAAGGAAGCTTGCAGACAAAGTTGCAGCTGCGGGATTCTATGTGGTGGTCCCTGACTTCTTTTATGGAGACCCCTATGTACCAGAAAATGCTGACAGGCCACTACCAATCTGGATAAAGTCTCATGGAACGGTTTGTTTCTGGCTATAAGCAAAGGAAATAGGAAATATGCTTAATATCTGTCATTAAATTTCATTTGCTTACCGTCCTTTATATGACCCAAATAAAACTATCTTACCTTCATGTCAATATGACATATGGCTTGAAAAGGATAGAAGGCATGTTGGTCCTTTGTGCAGTATGAGATCATAGTCATACAACACCTTGCTCCAAAATTGTTTAGTTGTTAACGATTCACATCATTGTCTCTATTAGGATAAAGGATTTGAAGATGCAAAGCCAATTATTGCTGCTCTAAAAAGCAAAGGCGTATCAGCTATAGGCGCAGCAGGATTCTGCTGGGGTGGTGAGGATTTCATTCAAGTTTCTGCTTTAGAATATTAACGGAGGCCAAGGATAGGTGGGTGAGATAATGAACTAACATCGAGTTCTTGACATCTTTGCAGCGAAGGTGGTTGTGGAGCTAGCAAAGTCTGATCCCATTCAAGCTGCAGTGCTTTTACATCCTTCCTTTGTCACTGTAGATGATATTAAAGGTACAGTTTTCACTGATTATACTCCTTTTCTACGTGCTCTTGCCAAAATACCTGCAGTATTTATGGGGAGGGACACACCTGGTCGCATGCCTGCAAATTGACAAAGCATTGATGCCAATGCGAGAATAAAAAGTTGATTGAAAATTCCTAGAAAAAATTCATCATTCATGGTTTCAAGTATCGCAAACTATGGCCTATTGCTATGTTGGCCAAGGCCGACTTGGTACCAAATCGATTGTCCATTAACCATCAAGAGGCTATTGTTAGCATGACTATAGGGTTTGACTCTAATTCATAATAATTGAATATCAGATTTGATAATCTTTAATTTAGATTTGATTAGTTTTGATTAATTTTCTTTGTTAGCTGTACTATAACTTTCCGTGTACAAAATTACACCTATTATATTACAATTTTCCCCTCTATTTGATTTCTATCATTTCATAATATGATATTAGAGTCTGGCTAGGCTCCAAATTCTGGTTTTCTGCTCTGTGTTTCATCCACTAATTTGTGTTCAATCTCTGCTAATTTGTGATCTATGCCCTCATTTTCTGTGAGATCCAATCTGCTCAGTTTGCCATGTGCTAGTAATGGGTTTAGCACATGTCAAGTATTTCTTATCTGTTCTATTTGTTTTCTGATTCTATCTGTTTGCACCAAACTAGCATTGAAATTTTCATACATCCTCTCCTGTTTATCATTTTTCTTGCGACTCAAAAAGAGAAATACAAAATTTCATTTGTTATTCCATCTTCAGATTGAGGATCGTTAGAATAGTATTAGAGACTGTACCATGATCATAGGGTCTGACCCTAAATCATGTTAATTGAGTAATACCAGATTTGATGAATTATGTTCCTTTACCTGCTGTATTCCTTATGTACACATAGGAGCTGTCATTTTACGAAAATTACAGGAATTGAAATATAATTTTCTCCTTATTTTGATTTTTGTATCAGTTCATAATAGCAGTTTCCTATTGACACCTCTATGTAGCTCTACAAAATCGAGGAGTATTTTAGATTTAAGTATGAACTTTTCCTTTTCAGAGATCAAGGAACCAATTGCCATATTGGGTGCTGAAATTGACCATCTTTCTCCCCTACACTCCTCAAACAGTTCGAAGAGGTTCTATCCGCCAGGCCTGAGGTAAGAAATTTCTTAATTTCATAATGTCGCCTTTCTGCAGGTGCTTTTTACAACCGGCTTAGAATTCACCCATTTCTGTACCAATCTTTACTTTAACTGAAATTTCTCATGTAAATGACGGTAAAGAATTATAATAGATGCTGGATTTTTGTCGTTTATGTTTTTTTTGTTGATACTGGAGTTGAGAAAACAAGCACCCTCTAATTATTTCAACAGATTAATGGCTACGTCAAGATATTTCCTGGGGTTGCACATGGATGGACTGTCCGGTACAAAACAGAAGATGAAAAGGCAGTCGAGTGTGCTGAAGAAGCCCATAAAGACATGCTGGATTGGTTTGCCGAGTACGTCCAGTGAATCTACCTCAAGTAGCAGATTATAATCTCAGGCTGCTCCTCTAGAATAAATTTCAGGCATTTATATTGCCTGTGATCTGAATTATGATCTAAATAAAAGGCATCCCAAGCTAGCTTGTCGCAAATGTGCATTTCTTGTTTGCCTGTGATGTTGATCAAAGTGACTTTTGCACTGTCCGACTTTTATTGTTCAATAGTACTTAAAATTTCGATGATTCCTGGTGGATGTTTTCAACTCTATTATCGTCCCTTATAGTACAGACCATAGAACGAAGGGCCATACAGGGATCTGTTGGATATAGCCAAGTTTTACCAGACTTTTAAAATCCGGGCTAACCATCTCCATGCCCAATGTCAGCATAAAATACGAAGGATATATTATAAGTTTCTTTTTACGCCCATACATCCACAATGGTTTAAGTCAACATAGCATGTAAAGTACACGTTTTAAGCAATTATAAATTGTTGATACACAACCAAGTTGCCCAGTCAACAAAAGCGCGGGCTCATTCTTCAATCTTCAGGACAAACATACAGCATTCGGAACATCAAGATAGCTCTGTTTATACTAACACAATTACATCAGATGTTCATACAAAGACATGCAAGAGTTACAAGAGTGTATCAGCCGCCCCGAGCCTCTCTTCTTGTTGCATCATGAAGCAGATCAATGTCAACACCCTCTGGAGGCAATTGGACATATCTAACCACAGAACCCCTGATGAAACAATTCCTCACTGATAGCTGTCATTAAATACAAACCATTAAAAACACCAAGCAAAAGCGTGCAGGAAAATGAAAAGGGAGGGAGAGGAAAGGGAAGGAAGATAAAGCCACGCAAGGCTGTCAAATGAAGAGGTCAATCTAATACCTATGCAAGAAGTTCACCTGTGTGCAACTAGTTTGTAGGATTAACAATTAGGTCAGTGGATAACATAAATCAAGGCACATGTGATAGAAAGCAAATCAATACAGTGGTTTGCCAGAAAGATATCCATAAACAAGCTTAGTCTTGAAATGATAGGTGCACATATGCAGGCATGTGGAACATTAAGTACATGTCCAAGCATCGACCAATTGTGATGTTAGTTCTAAATTAATGGAGATGAACTTGTGCCTCTATCCAATATAACATGCCAGTGCAAACTGAGAGGAACCCAGCAGAGAAACGAAAAAGGTTTTTCTTCAACATAAGAGTACAAACTCATTGAAGGTACAAACATAAAATCACTTTTTTTATTACACTTGAGAAAGCTCTAGGAAAATGGACATGATAGGGCACATTGTTATGCCTCAGATGTCAAGTCAACCAAATGAAGCTTCCAAGGTAAACATCATTCTTAGCTACAAAAATTGAATACTTGATACTGACACTCCAGCTGTGCTGCAGTAACTGTTTTCTTATATATATATATATATATATATATATATATATATATATAAGTCAGTTACTTGAAGCTCCAATATAATATCAGACGTAATAACATAAACTCCAATTCAATAAAAGACCACAATTCTCCCCATGTAGTATTCAGCATCTTGCTTAAGACATCCATGTTAATGACAATATATTCTGAGTAAAAACACCAATGTAGCAAGTGCAATGCAGTAAATGACAACAAAAGCATTTGGAACAGAGAACCAGTATAGAAGGAGGATTCATCATTTGGAAAGTTGAGAGACAATATTGGTGGACTAAGTTACATTCCCTTCCCCTTATGTATAATACCAAGATCAGTGTCCCAATGACTTTTAATTATAATACAAGCCCGCAGAATAATTGACATAACAGCAGCTACACATGTGTATTGTAGTCTTTCTAGATATTTCAGGCATCCGTAATATAACTTGCATTTTCGAATAAGAAATACCAATGCATTTTTGAAAATAGAGTAAACAATCCCACAAGCAAATACGAAGAGATAAATCTGCAGTGACAAAATTGCCAGAGAAAATGCAACAAGATCCCTCTAAGAGAGCACATCTATGAAAACGTAAGCAAAATGGAGGTTCTTTCCTAAGTTCAGATACCGGCCTATAGATTTGTAAATTGCAGTACTAAGTACCAAAACATGCATCAGAATGTTTGCGACTAAGAAGGACCAACAAGGGCCAAGATCCTGATAATTAATCCAAATTAACCTACAGAAGAAACTAAGAGCCCAAATACTCGATCAAGTAACACATGCAGCATAAACTTTCAGCAAAAAATCTATGGGAGAAATTGAAACCCAAACTCCCATTTTATGATCAATAATAAATGACAGAACGCATAAAATTCCAAAGAACCCTTTAGAAATTTCCTACCCCCAACCCAAGAAAGAAGACATTTGGTCTTGAAAAAGTAAATAAACCCTAAACTTCCACAGTATGACAGACTGCCCGCATCAATCCCATAATAAGAATTGCAGTAAAGGAAGTCTTAACCAGGGTTGCAAACAAGAAGATTTTTAATTTAAAATCATTGAAATAAACACTAAACCCGATTTGAGAGAAGGATATTAAACACATAATTAGGTAAAGAGAGAAAAGAAAAAAAAAAAAAAAGAGGAGATAAAATTATAATACCATGTGAGGGTACTTGTCTTGATCGACGACTCGAGTGTTTTCGAGCTTGATATTGAGATATTGATCCACTGAATGGAGTGTGCCTCGTATTGCTAGGTCATTCTTAAGCTCCACTGTCACTTCCCTACCAACTAAGTCCTTGAAGTACGAAAAGAACAGCTGCCCACCAATTACAATACCAAGTTAACGATGGATTTTATATTGAAAGAAAAAAAGAAAAGAAAAAGAAAGACCAGGCGGAAAGAAGAAGACCGTGTTTACCATGTTCTCTGATCAAAATGGTTGCTTTACTTCGACTCTTATAATTCGTCTCTGAAGGGTGACAGTGTCTCTCCTAACGAAGTGCGAAATCTTGGAACGTTGATATACCTAATTCTTGTTGCAATTTACCACTTTAGCCTTATCGATTTACCTAATTTTGTTAAGCCCCGTGCCGTGTAAATTTTAAGTCCCTCGAATTATATTTTTCAATCAAAACAGTCTAATATTTTGATACTTTTCACTAAATTTTGTTCCAAGGTCAATTTAGTATATTCAAAAAAAGAAAAGATAGAAATAAAGAGGATTGAGATCTCCACTTCCCCAAGTTGATGAAGTACAAAGAAAGCAGTTGGAGTCTTCTTCTTATTGATTATTTGAGAATGCCATCTCGCAAATTAAAGTCTGCAAAGTGCAAGTTAGGGCTTTACGTGTTTGGACAAATGGGTCATGTATTTATTGTTGAGGCTGAGGCTGAGGCTGAGGCTGAGGCTTTTGCATAGTTTAACAAAAATCAAAGAAAGTCATCCAACAAATAACAAGGAGAGACAAGTTGAAATACAAATAGAATCCTGTACATAGCAAGCCAGCCAGCCAGAGACATCAAATGAACAGCTAAGTTTTGCATTTCGTACAAATCAAGTGAAAAATCTTCTCTCTTCCTACAACTCGTTTCTTTAATTTTTTGTTTGGCTACAAGGAAAAGCATGAAAGAAAAAGGAAAAAAAAAAAAAAAACAGTAGTTTTCTCCTATAGCCTTTGCTTCACCCGCCTCCCATTGAAGTCACTTCCATCAAGGATAGCTTCATTCCCATGCTTTGATACAATTACAGAGTGTTCACTGACTTTAGCCACATACTCCAAGAGCTCCGTTAGGACACAAGGGCAGCTTTCTTTCAAATATTCAAAACCATCTGTTTGCATCACAGCTGAAAAACAAAACATAAGCTTCAGCTAGGATTACAGAAAAGAATTGATCCATATAATGATTTTACTCTCAAGGATCGCCTCCTAACAACTAAAATATATTTTCCACCTATGATGCATTTTACATGATATAGAGAACAGGTAATGCATCTATATGTGTCTGTGCGAGTGTATAACATATAACGGCATTGAATCTATATAACAGTGGGTAATGATGCATCTAATAGCAAGTGAGTGGTACCATTAGTATTTACTAGTAGGGTCAATCAGTACTCAAGTTGTGCTAGTTTAAATTTTTAAACACAGACAGCTCTATTTCTCCAGAAGCACCACTGGACCACTGCTTAAAACTCTTCACTAAGTAGTTAAAACAGGCGCTGAAGAGTAGGTTCTTGAAAAGGTCAAGTACCATATTTCATGTGCTTGATCTTAATTAGCACGTTAACCTCTTAATAACAACTATCTAATTCTATAAAAGGTACATCTATGATTGAATCTGAGAAATAACCTTATGCAAATAGAACTAATGCGTAATACAACTGATCTTGAACTAATAACGCTTAAGATCTATCTAATTTGCCTCTCATGGCTACGCAAGATTGTTAGATATTTTGAAGGTAACATGGTTTAATTTTCTTTTAAAGACATTTTCCACCAAATGCTCACAGAATGCATCATTAACAAAAATATTAAGATAGTGCTTTTACAAAGCGAAAGTCAAACAACACAGTGCTTTTTTCCATGTTAATTTTCCCCATATCACAAAGCTGCACTTGCAATGCTTATATAATCAAGTTACACAAATGACTCAATTAAGCATATAAAACAACAAGGCACCAATTCACATTTGCAATCTCATGTGATGTTGTAAGAGAGAGTGATTTGAATAAGTTGCTAACCTCTAAGATTTTCAGGCATTGCTACAAACTTGAGACAGACAGCCTTTAGCTGGAAACAATGATGCTGCTCTGACAAGGCTAGCGTAGTTGCCACTGTGTTTATAGCCACCTCCTCACATAGATTGGCCTCACAAAGCAGCCTGAGCCTGTCCAAACCATATCTATCAGCTGCTGCAAGCAGATGCTGAGACATTAAAGTTGAGGCCCACTTTGAATTTAAACCAGTAAGCTCTTCCAGGTCAGGTAGTGAATCCCAGTATATAAAATGAAGTAAAGCCTGCAAGGTGAAATGGGAGGAACCAAAGTATTAGGTGATACAACTATGGCATGTATAAAATATAAATGCCCATTTTCATTGGCTTGGCTACTGAGTACTGCTTAAATTTGAAAGGTATCTCGAACATCAAATTCTGTCCACTGTTTGCAGCACAAGAATGAAAATAAATAATGTATCAATTTAAAAACATAGAAAGTACTTTTTAGGTATTTCATTTGATGCAAGATACTGCTTTCTATTCCAACATATGACAGTTAATGAATGTTTTGAGTCAATTCAGCACAAAAGAAAATGCAGCAAAGAGTACTAATTTCAATATGGGCGTAGAATATAATATTATATGGCAATAGAAAGGTGGTAATGTATGGAACCTTAAAAACTGGAGCCTCCATGTCTTCAACTTTTATTAGCTGGGTATTTTGATCCTTCATAGGGCCAAAAAGTTGGGCCCTGAATACAGGAGATCGAGCAGCAAGGACGAGTTTGTGAGCAGCAAAAACTTCTCCATCAACTTCAAAACTTACATCAGTTCCCTTGCCACTTTCCAGAAGTTGTCCAAAATGCTGACCAATGTTAGAAGGCAGTACTGCTATAGAATAAGTCTTAGAACCTTCCGTGTGCGACTTAACAACACCTACACTGCAGTGAACTTGGAGGCAATCATCTTTAAGGTAGTCTGATGATTCTAGAAGAGTTCTTTTTAAAAACCGTTTGTATCCCCTGCAGCATAAAAAATTTAATTCTGTTATACTATGCTTCAAAGAGAATGAGTAAAACCGCTTCGTTCTGTAGCAGTACACAGGGATCCTGAATAAATGGAAAGCTTACAACAAATATGGCATACGAGAAGATCCAATATTGCATAATTCCCATTACACCCTAATTTTAACACCATATGAGCTTTTGATCTACATATCAAACCACAATGCACTTAAAACAAAATCGCCTACTTGATCATATTAAGCTCTTCTTTAGTTTCTGAGTTACAGATCCTAACCCATTACTTGAAATTCGTACACCAAGTCAATTATAATTATTCCGGGAAAGCAATGGTAATATCACGTGACCATTACATCCTCTTACAATCAAATCAAAGGACAGCAGCCAAAAATTTATGGTCAACGAGCTACCAAAATTCACAAATCTAGCACCTTCTTCATCATATCAAAATTTTAAGACATAAAATGCAAGGAAAGAAATCCCATCACAAAAATCGTATTCTAATGAAACAAAGAACCCCAAAATTAAACAGCAAAATAAACAATTAAATTAAACCAAATAATTAAACAAAGATGGGGTGACACCCGATAACTCACCACATGCTGCCACGATATTTAAGCGTATAAGGCCCAGTTTCAAGCGTTCTACCAAAATGGGTATGAACCTTATGTCTCTCTTTCCCACTCTGATCCAAAAGCGTCAATTCAAAAAGAGCCCTAACATCGGTCCCTAAACTAGCCAAAGCTATAAACAACGAAACGTAAGTAGCATTATCTTCCACACTTTTCCCATCCGGATAAAAATAAATGGCCCATGAATAACCCCCTACATTAAACGTATCTGAGGCTATATATTTCCCGATCCCTAATCCTTTGGATAAGGAATACCCAGTTATCTTAAATTGGTGGGACCCGTTTACCGTATCCGTTATCGACGTCGATGTCGTCGTTAAGCTTGACGAGGATGATGAGGATGGTGGTGACGGCGATGATGAAGACGAGGGCTTTGTGGTTTCTCTTAGAACCCTTCCCATGCCCAAATTAAGATGCGACTTCTTATGGCAGATTGGAGAAGATCCGGTTGGATTTTCTCGGGAAAGTGATGGGAAATTAGAACAGGTGGGTTTGTGGGTGCTATGCTTTTCTAGGGTTCCGAGAGGAGAAGAGAGAAATGATGAGGTAAAAGCTTTGGGGTTTTAATATATACAAGAGAAAGACAGAATTATTGGTACTTTAGCTTTCTTGGGCAATGCATATGCATGTGGATGTGGTTGTAACCGACTCGCGTTCTGGTGAGGACAACTGTGGGTGGAAGATGGGAAGGCTGTTTCGGTAATTATACAAGTGTGGCATTGGTTTTTGGCAAGCTGGTCAAGGCAATGTCTTAATTTTACCATTTTTATCTCCAAAGTTTGTTAATGCATATAAGATTGTGCATTTAATTGCTGAATATTTCGAATCACATAAATTAACCATTTGACCAATAAGGCATTAATTATTAATATAACTGCTGTCCAATAATTAATCTGAAGGCAGTTAGCTCCTGAATTATTACCCAACAATTTGAAAGACATACTTTAAGACTCATTCTTAGCTCCGTCAAATGCTTTGACTATCTTCGGAGATGTAGAAGATTTAGGACAACGGTTTTCTCAATTTGTTTTTAAATTTTATTTTCTTGCACGCTAAATTTTGCAGCTCATCACTTAGCTAAATGTTCGTTTCCTTCAATATCTTTGTAATTTGTAATCTTCTATTGGATTAAAGAAAAAATAAATGTGTATAAGTAAAAAGAAGCCAAAAATAGAAATGGAAAGATGCAGTAATTTAAAGTAATTGCTAAATTAGAATAAGTAAAATTTATAAATAGAATCATATATTCCGTTTCAACTGTATATAGAGTAAAAAGAAATGCACATAGAACTAAACTCTAATTACAATTTAATTAACATAAATTTTTAGATTAAGTTTAATTATAACGTAAAATTAATTTAGTTAATGTTTGTCCGTAAATATAAATTAGATATAAACCGAGTGGGTATGATTTTAGTATTTTTAAAACACTTAAAATTCAGTAAATAATTTTAAATTTTACTAAATAATATTTTTTAGAATTTATATACTTTTTGGAGCATTGAAACTAAAATCATAAGATGTGAGATTTTAAAGTTATGTGGTTACTCAAGTAAGAAACATTTAAGACCCCCACACCAACTGTCATAATATTATTTCTTTTATTTTATTTTGTTGTCAAAAAATTGAGATCCACATGTATTTTGGTTATTTTAACATTAATTAATGGAATCAATAATATATATATTTTTAAATAATACTACCGAACTCTAAAAAACTCAACCAATCAGACGGTCCATGCGATTGAAAGGCATGTGGTGCGACCCAGGCCGGGAGGAAGAAAACGAAGAAGAAGTTAGTGGTTGGTGCACGCGCCAAATGCAACTGGAGAGGGCGCGTAAAACAGAGGCGAAGATGACAATAAGTGCCTGTAATAGAGTTAGAGTGAGCAGAGTAGGCTGATTGATTATGGCAGTGAATCATCCAGGAAAGGATGCCCCAATATCAGTCTTTATTGGAATCAGAATTAAACATGTCTCCAAACTTTTTAATAAATATTTAATTATTTTTCATTTTATTTTAATTTTTTAAAAAGTAACGAATCCCATTTTTTTATCCAGTAGTAAATTGAATTAAAATATTAAAATTTTAAATTAAGATATAATAAAAGAAACAATGAATAGCGACTTTTTTTATTGAGTGTGATAATATGAATCATTATTTTTTATGGTAAAATATTTATAAAATTAGGACTAATTTGAATGAAAGAAAGAAAAAGAAATACTGGAGTAAAGTGTGTTTTTGATGGTGATATAAAAAGCATAAATGACTAAAAGTGTACATCTAATATTCAAAGTCATATCCTTATACACTAAATGTGGTCTCATACATTTATTTGCTACCAAAATCAAGCCATTGTTGTAGTTCTAGGTGGTCTGTACATTTATTTCCTACCAAGATTTTGACATTATTGTTATTGCGCATGTTGGACATTTGGGGTCTACTCTCTCTTTTATTGTTTCAACGTTACTCGGACCCTTTTCTTCTTCTATTGCAGTCTGTCGTCAAGTCATGTGGTGGGCTGACCTTGCTGTGGCATTACATCTTTGTTGTGTGTCAAGTGGATTAATAAAGATTTACATAAATATAAAAAATTGCTATGTAATTTTATCATTTCACGTAAAAGAAATATTGATTAATAAGAATTCAGTTGTCTTTAGTATGATTATTCATTATTATAATTTTTATCGTGTTTGATAGTATAGTTTTAGAGCTTAATAACTTAAAATATTATTATTTAATTGTTAAATCGATCTCATTGGATTAATCACTTTTTAAACTGTGATGTAATAGTCAAATAAAAAAATTAGAGTTAAAGCACTAACATTACTGCTGCTGAAATCTTTCTGTTTGAAGTATTCAATATTGTTGCAAGTCTTCAGTAGCATTTCTCGCACCTGTAGTCATTAGTTGGTCTTAGTTTGTAGCACAAAATCAGCTATATATATCTGGCATTTATTTCTTATTTTTATGATAAGTGGTTTATATTTTTTGCTATATATACTGAATGAAGTTTCTGTGCAAGCCGATCAAGCTGCACCATTAAATTTTGTTTCTGCATTTTCTATTTTGGTATCAGAGCTTCTTTTTGAGTAATTTTTTCTTAACCAAAAAAAAAAATTAACCATGACTACTCTTGGAACTCCAAGCTCAAGTGAACCACATATTTTATCCAGCCAGCAAAACAAAAGTTTACCCACTCAATACAACGCAATCAAACTTGATCGCACAAATTATCTCCTATGGGAAACAATGATCATGCCAATCATCAGAGGCCACAAACTAGATGGCTATTCCTTGGCACCAAGTTATGCCCTCCAGAATTCATGCCAAGAACAACACTAGGGAGTATAGTTAAAATACCAAATCCAGAGTGTGAAGAGTGGTTTTCAAATGATCAATTGCTCTTGGAATAGTTGTATAACACCATGAGTTTAGATATAGCTTCTCAACTAATGCCAAGATCAACATCAAAGGAGTTATAGGATGTAGCAAAAGAATTATCAGGTGCGCATACAAGGGCAAGAATTGTCTACTACAAAGCTGAATTACAGAAAACAAGGAAAGGAGGAATGAAGATGGAGAAATACTTAACAACCATGAAAGCCATTGCTGACAACCTTGCTTTGGCAGGTAATCCAATACCTTTATGTGAACTGATTATCTAAATTTTGAGTGGTCTTGATACAGAATACATTCCAATTGTCACTCTTCTTACTGCCAAAGAGTTAGTATCTTGGATTGAGCTGCAAATGAACCTGTTAACATATGAAAGTCGATTAGAACAGCTTAATACCTATCAAATAGAGGGTATTAACTTGAATCCTGCCATTGCTCACTTTGCGGCCAGCAACACCAATAACAGGTCATTTAATTCCAATAATGGCAGAGGGAAAAATTGATCGAATTACAGAGGCACAAGAGGCAGATTTCGTGTAAGAGGAGGCAGAAGTAATGGAAATAAAATCTTGTGCCAGCTTTGTGATAAAGGAGGGCATACTGCTCCATCTGCTGAACAGGTTTGATCGTAATTTCTTGGAAAACTCATCAAATCAGCAATCAAATGCCCTGATGGCTACTTCTGAAATAGTTGAAGATCCATCGTGGTATGCAGATACTATAGCGAGCCACCATGTGACCAACAACCCACAAAATTTGCAGCACAAACAGGATTATAATAGTAAGAACTCTCTTATTGCTGGTGATGGAAGCAAGCTTGGCATTATTCATATAAGTAACACTAAATTGACTGCAAAATGGAATAATTTGTCTCTTAATAATGTGTTGTGTGTTCCTAAAATTACTAGAAATCTGCTAAGTGTGTCTCAATTGGTGACTGATAACAAAGTGAACACCACATTTGACTCTTCTGGTTGTTTTATGAAGGACAAGCTGATAGGGCAGGTGATACTTAAAGGGAAGCTTGAAGATGGTTTATACAAGATTGAAGCTGCTCCTTCCTTAATTAAGTCTAGTCGTCCAAAAATAAATTCTAGAGTCATTTCTTTTTCATCCAATTTATCAAAGTCAGAGTCTTGTTTGAATTCATTAAGTCCTTCAAACGAGGATGATGGCATAGGAAGTTAGGTCACCCATCCAAAAGAGTTTTATTTCAAGTTCTAAAAGAATGTAGTCCTGATTCTACCATTAATAACGTTAACTTTTGTGATGCTTGTCAGTTTGGAAAATCACATGCCTTATCTTTAAAAATTTCTCATTCTCAAGCAAAAATGTTCTTGATTTAATTCATACTGACCTTTGGGGACCAACACCATTACTTTCAACATCTGGGTATCGGTTTTACATACATTTTATTGATGATTTCAGTCATTTTACTTGGATTTATCCTCTTAAAATTAAAAGTGATGTTGTACAAGCTTTTAATCATTTCAAAAAACTTGTTGAAAATCAGTTTGGCACCAAGATAAAACAACTTTACTCTGATTGTGGAACCGAGTACTTACCTTTCACACAAATAGTTCAAAAATCAGATTTTCAAACACACATGTCCATATACTTTGGTTTAAAATGGTAGAGCAGAAAGAAAACACAGGCATATTGTTGAAATGGGCTTAACCCTTTTAGCTCAAGCCAAAATGCCATTAAAATACTGGTGGCAAGCTTTCGAAAGTGTTGTTTATCTAATCAATAGATTACCAACTCCTGTTCTTCGTGACATTTCACCAATACAAAAGTTGTTTGACAAGATTCTAGACTACTCTTTTTTGAAATTTTTTGGTTGTTGTTGTTTTCCATTTCTTAGACCATATCAAAACCATAAATTTCAATTTTATTCTACCAAATGTGTGTTTCTAGGATATAGTGAATTCAAAGGATATAAATGTCTCAGCTCTACTGGAAAAATTTATATTTTAAGGCATGTAATTTTTAATGAAAAAGAATTTCCTTTTGCTAATGGTTTTCTTAATACCAAAAATGTGCATTCTCATATTCTCATTTCTTCACCACCTTCATGGCACACAATGTCAAATGATATGATTAATGATGCAGCTTCCTCTAGTATAGATCATCACCAGACTTCTCCAACAGTATCACCAAGTTCTGAAAGCTCTATTTCAAATTCACCAAGAGAGCCAATGCAAGTTGATGCTGCCACAGATTCTAGAATTGATGCTCCTGTTCAACTTGAAAATTCTATTGAAAATGAGAGACAAGAAAATAGTGGAACAACTCGGTCAAATGAACACCCAATGGTGACAAGAGGAAAAAGTGTCATTTTCAAGCAAAAACTACCATTCACTGGTCTTGCCGAAGTTGCTGATGATCTCAACACAATGGAGCCTCTCAGTGTGTCAGCCGCACTACGGAATAATAATTGGAAAAAGGCAATGCAGGCCGAGTATCAAGCTCTTGTTCAAAATAAAACATGGTGCTTAGTCCCTCCATCTCCTAAGCATTCCTTGGTAGGAAGTAAATGAGTTTTCAAGTTAAAATACAGCCCGAGTGGAAGCATTGATCGTTATAAGGCGAGATTGGTAGCAAAAGGCTTCCATCAAACTCCTAGAGTTGATTTCTTTGAGACATTTAGCCATGTCATCAAGCCTACAATGATAAGAATTATGTTGACTCTTGTTGTCTTAAAAGGATGGGAAGTTCGCCAACTAGATATAAATAATGCTTTTCTTAATGGGTTGCTGACTGAGGACGTGTATATGGTGCAACCAGAAGGCTTCATTGATACTGCAAAATCAAATTATGTGTGTAAGCTTGACAAGGCCATTTATGGGCTCAAACAAGCTCCACAGCTTGGTTTGACAGGCTCAAAAACACATTGGTATATTGGGGTTTTAGTCATTCCAAATGTGATACATCTTTCTTCTTCTTCAGGTCTCACAACAAAGTCTTATTTCTTCTTGTTTATGTTAATGACATTTTGATTACAAAAAATGAAAAAGAACTTGCGCAAGCCTTTATTCACAAGCTAAATAAGGTCTTTGCTCTAAAAGACACAGGGTCTCTACATCATTTTTTTGGTATTAAAGTCTACAGAGATGATATAGGAATGTATCTCACATAATCAAGGTACATTCAAGAAGGAGGACGATGGGGAGCTTCACAGGGAGATGCAAGGTGCCTTAAATATTCTCGTTGACAATTTAGCGAGGGACAATGAGGCTCTTAAGAAGTTGCTTACCCAATAAAATTGCTTCTTAAGCTCCCGCACAAAATCATCCCATGTATTAATGGTGCAAACGCCCTTTTTCATATCCTCGCACCTACGTCTCCACCATACGGTAGCAATATTGCTTAAGTAGAGAGATACAGACTTTACCTTAGTGGCGTCGTCCACTATGCCCACTACATCGAAGTATCTCTCCTAGTTCCAGAAGAAGTTGTCGATCTCCCTTGCACTCTTAGCCCCACCGTAGGCCTTTGGTTTAGGAGCATCAACTTTGTTAAAGAAAACTAAGATGGGAAATGCAAAAGCTTGCTCAACACCACTTGCTACTGGGAAAAGTTTGTCTAAAGAAGAGGGAGAAGTCATGAGGAATCCAACTTCTTATAGACAAATTTTAGGAGCCCTTCAGTATCTCGCACACACTCGGCCAGACATAGCATATGCTGTCAACAAGTTAAGCCAATTTCTTCAGCAACCAACTTTGATTCCTTAGCAAGCAGTGAAAAGAGTTCTTCGTTATCTAAGTGGAACTGTTTCAGTTAGGCTACATATCAAATACAAAGACAGACTTGGCTTAAGTGGATTCTCTGATGCTGATTGGGCAAGTTGCCTAGATGACCACCGTTCTATTGTAGGCTATTGTATTTATTTTGGTGATACCTTGATTTCATGGTCTTCTAAGAAACAATATGTTGTAGCCAGGTCAAGTACTGAGTCTGAATACAGGGCCTTAGCGAATCTTGCTGCAGAGATGTCTTGGATCATGTCACTTCTCAAAGAATTTTCATTTCCTTAGCCATCCAAACCAATCGTGTGGGTTGATAACTTAAGTGTTGCTGCTCTTGCATCCAATCCTGTGCACCATGCACGAACAAAGCATATTGAGATAGATGTTCATTTTGTTAGGGACATGGTCTTGAGAAAAGATCTTGAAATTCGGTATGTTCCATCGCACGATCAGATAGCTGATTGTCTTACGAAGGCATTGGCAAATTCTCGATTTCAGTTCTTGCGTGACAAACTCGGCATGGTTGATTCACCCCTTCGTTTGAGAGGGAGAGTTAAAGCAGTAACATGACTGCTGCTGAAATCTCTCTGTTTGAAGTATTCAATATTGTTGCAAGTCTTCACCAGCATTTCTCGCACCTGTAGTCGTTAGTTGGTCCTAGTTTGTAGCACAAAATCAGCCATATATATCTGACATTTATTCCTTATTTTTCTGATAAGCGACTTGTATTTTTTGCTATATATACTGAATGAAGTTTCTGTGCAAGCCGATCAAGCTGCACTGTTAAATTCTGTTTCTGCATTTTCTATTTATTAGAATATTCATATTATTAAAATATGGACAATACGATAATGATAGCTGGTTTGAGTGAAGGTGTTTGAATTTTTATAATTCAAGACTTTTTAACCATAAAATATGTTTTTCTTTGTCATAGTTTGTAACCACATACCTCTTTTACTTAAAAAAGAATCGCATTCTAAACATTATAAAATAATAAGATCAAACTATTTTTTGTACTTATTTCATGAACCTTTTGTCTTCATTTACTTTAGGAGTTGGGAAATTAAAGATTTCTATTGATAGATCCAAATTATATATAGTTATTTACAGTATTTTAGAGCTTTAATAGTATATTTTTTTATATATAATATGACAAAAATAAGTATTTATACCTCATTTAAGCTTTATTGTCTATTTTTAACTAATATTATAAAAGAGAAAAAATATGGTGCTAAATACTAAAAAAGGAGCTTAATTAGATATATTTGTATCAAGATCCAAGGTTAAAATGGGTGAACTGCTATTTCTATCTATAATTTATACAAAAGTTATTTATGAGATAATATTTGATAGAAATAAGAATATCTATAGTCTTATCTATTGGATAAACTTATATTATGTATATTTATCTTTAGGAAAATTTACTTAGAAGATGACTTTTCTCTGTATATATATTTGCAAACCTAGTTTTAAAAATATGAGGAGAAATTCTCATATATGCTCTCTGCTATATCTCTTATCTGAATATGTCCATCATTCTTGTCTCTGCAATTCTTTATAATTATTCCATAAACACTTAATTTTAAGTTTCATTGTTCTTTTAAGATCTAAGGAACTTTTTAAGAAATAAAGAGTGATGACTAATTATCTTAATACCTTAAAAAAAATTTAGATCTAGAGGGAACTTTTATTTTCTATTTTATTTTATGTTTTTCTATTTAATACTGTGACCATTTGGTTAAATATGTTAGGGTAGTTTTCATAAGTGTCTAGTTTAGCTTTTTTACTTATATTTGAACCTTAATAAAAGTAACCAAACAATAAATAAATATGCAATACAAATACTTATAATTTAAAACTATATGATGAAAATAGTATTTAGCCTAGCCAATTACTTAGTAGTCCCCTTGTTTTATTTCAAGTCTAGATCTAATAAATGAGATGGTGATGTATCTTTTCCTTTAGCCACTCAAACTAATGATGTAACTAAAGTTTCTTATACCAATATAGATTGAAGTAAAGATGGTGTCTCTAATACATTCAATTTAAATATTTTTATAACAAGTACTATTATTATTAAATTGATATGATAGTCAACTAACAACAATTGAAACAAATAAAGATATAAAGATAAAGAAATCACTAATTAAATAATATTCTCTTAAAATATTAGTTTAAAGTGTTTAGATTTATTTTTATTATTTTTGTGTTGATAATTAGTTTATATATTAAGTGGCTTTATAGTTCTTTGAGAGATTGATTTCATGGTGAATTTACCACTTTACTATAAGAATAGTTCATGCACTTACAAATACTAATTTAGACATACTATTTATATTGCTTTTTCTCAATATAAGTTTGTGTATAATTTTACTCTTCTTTGAGAGCTGTATAATGATAATTTTATTCTTCTTGGAGAGCTGTATAAAGACTTTTTTCGGTTCTTTTATGTTGGATTGGATTCTTTTCATGTTCGGAAATGCAGAACACAAGACTGCTTATTGTTTAATAATTAGTTTTATTAAACATATAAAATAAATTTACTTATTTGTATTTATTTTGCCACCAATAAAATTTAAATAAAATAAAAAAAAAATTATAATGAATGTACATGGTGACATGCAATGTTATATTGCCTCAAGGTATACAAGTAACCTTACATCAATTCTTTCGTTTTTTATTTCTTAAAAGTTAACTTTAAATTCTATTTACTTGTATTTTTTTAAAAAATAAAATACAATTTGGCCATTAATTTTGTTATATGGATTTAATTTAATTAGTTTCTAAATTTACAAATTTTTTAACTCAAATTTTTGTATATTTGACTTAAATTAATTATATTTTTTAAGAAATAAAAGAGTGAAAATCACTCTCTTTTAAAAATAAAAAATAATTATAGTATTATAATATTATTTAACAATTATTTTATAATTTTAGCACAATTAATATAATTAAACAATGGATAGTTATTACTACCATTATTTTCGGTGAACCGCTCTCGCCTCCACCGTCTTCGGTATCACTAGCATTGTAACTGTCTTTTCATTTGTCATTATTAAGAAAAATAAATAAAAATACTGTAGCAATATTTAATTTTTTATTATATTTTATTTAAATATTAATATATATTTTTTAAGTTAAGTAATTTAATATAAGAAATTAATATTTTTTTATTTTTCATTCTATCTATTTTTTTACTAGAGAGTGTGTACCTCACTTTTTTTATTTTTATAAAAAATAGAGCTAATTTGAACTAAATATATAAAAATTTAGATTAAAATATTCAAATATTTAAAAAAAGAGCTAAATTGAACTCAAAGCCAAATTGAATTTTATTCCTAAAGAAAATTATATTTTATATTTTTATTCAACATATAATGATCATACTTGAAACCATTTAGAAAACACAATTTTAAATCATCATTACATATAATGGATTTTAGAATGAATTTATTGCCTTTCACTATCATATATTTCTTAAAAAATTAAATTATACAAAACTGAAAACACTTTTTAAATCATTTATAAAAATTTAAAAGAAACTAATGCTAATCTAAAGGCATCTGAATAAATTTTTAAGTCATATTTTTACTTTATTATAGAGAATATATATAAAAATTAAATTTTTAAAAAACTATTTAATTCATCATTTTTTTAAATGATTTAAAAACTAATTTCTCTCTTTCAATTTTTTTTTTAAAAAAGTGACTTTTAAGTAGTTTTTAAGTATATTATATATTTTCTATTTTTCTAAAAAATATTATATTTTATTATTTTATCAATAAAAAAATTACTTAACGAGTAAAATAAATATTATTAAATAGATATTATTTAAAAATAAATTAAAATAGAAAATTTGATTATTTATAATTTAATAAAAAATATATATTGTTAATGTTTTAACACAACAAATTTTGTTCATAAAGTGGACCCAAAGTATAACATTTTCTAGGGATGGCAATTTTATTTATTTATTTATTCAAGTGTGTGCTTATAAATTTATCACCAAAACCTGACGCAAAGTCAAAGTCACAAACGGCTGCCTTAGATTTTTATTTTTTAAAGAAAAAGTAAATCATGCGTACCGTAGGCGTTAGCCATTACCAGCCAGCCCAGTAAGATCATCCTTCTCTGCATCAGAGCCGCTAAAATTTAACTCCCCTAAAATCAACGGTTAATAACAGCCAAAGAACATACATAAAGAATCATCAGAAGAAGACCCAAATTCCTGAAGAGAAAGTCCAAAAACGTAACAAAGCTGACGCTTTTGTCTGTTTCCAGGTCCCAGCCTGGATTCTCAAGGCCTCGAGTCCTTGCCACAGATCCTAAGCTTGGAAGTTGTCGATTAAACGATTGGGTCACGTAAATCTAATAAAAGCCTTAAATCTTTTCTCTCTTTTTTTTTGGGTACCACTCAAAACAATTGAAAAGATTAGCCAAGATTTTTGGATTTTGAGGGTCTTGTATTAGATGGATAAGTTTATGGTGTTGCTTTGAGTAAAAGGGTACAGAAAGAAGAAGAGATTTCAGCGTCGGAAACTTTGATTTCTGAGCTGGGTTTTTCTTAATTTCTTCTCTGAGATGGTCAAGCTTTGTTTGATGGCATCTCATGGGTACCCTCTTGGTAATGGGTTAGTGTTTGTTCCAGAGCAGACCAGAGTCCTTAAGGTAAAGGTTCGAGCTATTTTTATTATTTAAATTTCTGTTAATTTGGATTTATCTTTTCTTGGTTTTAATTAATGGTTATATAGAGTTGACTGTGAATTTCACACTGCGTTATCTGTTAGATTTCCACCTCTGCTGCCTCGTAGTTATGGTACTTAGTTTGTTCTGTTATATTGATTCGTGTTGCTAACTATACACTTACCATTTCTGATGACGATGTTCTGAAATTTAAGATTTATGATAAGAAAGAGGCAACTAACGCTAACTATTTATTGCACAGTTCCAAAAATATGCAATCTGCCTATGACTGGCATTTTATTTTTATTTTTTAAAAGTTTTTTAAGGGAGTTGTCAAGTACACTTGTGAGCTTTTTGGGCCTGCAGCCAAGAAGTTGCAGGACCGTCTCGAGTTCCTCTCCATGACCCACTTTGGCTGGACCTCATATGGGTAAATGATCTTTCTGTTTTACTGTTAGTATTAGTGCATTCTGAAATCCTATTTGTGATATTTATTAACTTGATTAGTATCAGTTACTTCAGTTAACGGTTTTCATTCTCGAGTTATTATGTGTATGGTTGGTAAATTTATCCATGCATCAATTGTTGGTTAATTTATCACTGTTTATATTTGAATTATCTTACCCTATCCTATTCAATTTGGAGAAATTAGGAGCATATTAAGATGATTTTATCATATTCTGGGAGAGGCCGTGATTCTGTGTATAGTTTATGATCATCAAATTGATAATAAGATGGTTGTAACTCCTTGTTGTCTTTGCATCTCATTATGAACTGTATTTATTCAGTAGCAAATGATGTCAAATCTTTGGTTTATGCAGGACTCACAGCCGTATTTTCCATGTCAGGGAGCAAGACATGAGATAAAAAGACCAAACTCCCTTAGTGTGGAGCCATGTCAGCATGAGCCATGGAGACCCGTGAATGGATTCTGTGACCGCACTCAGTTTGCCAGGATTGATTCACCAGTTGGAAGGCCTGTGCTTATTGATGTGCAAGGTCTGTAAACTATCCTTTTAAAGTTTGGGACTTCTTGCTGATGAACTATTCAGCAAAAAGCAGTAGTAGACCATGTAACTTTTAGCTATTTTTAACTTCTAATAACTTGTATGTTGATGAAAGAAGCAAAAAGACTATTATATGAAACAACCTGCTGAATGCCAATAAATCTGTATGTGCACAAAATGATGCCAAAATAATTTTTGGATAATAACAGTTTGATTTAAATTTAAATGGATCTTAGCAAGGTTGGTTAGTGAAATGTTTGGTTAACAGAATGCCATCATATGCATCATTAATCTTCAGCTCAGAGTCTTCTTTTACAACCAATAGGATTATGTGGCATGATGACTTGTTCTATCAAGTTTCTTTTATTTGCATAATGTAAGAAGAATAACACTCAGTTGTCCAACTCTACAAAACTTGGGTTTTCATGCTGGTGTCCTTATTTTGCTGGCAGACACTTGCCCTGATTCAGTACTCTTTAGCTTTGGGATAGCTGAACAATGTACTAAACATGAGAAAATCTTGAAGTTTCTCACATCGGGATCAAGTGAACTAGAAAAAAGTGGATTGGATTTATCTTTACTGTCCGACTTGATGGATCTTCAGGCTTTGGTGTTGGATGTGCATCAGCAACCCTGCTCTCCTCTTATTTATCCAAATGGCTCCTGTGATGCTCCAAAGCCTTTAGTGGACTTTGTGGGGGACTTGGCCTCTAGTTCTAAAATTACAGTTCATCCAGATGGTCGAGTGTTGTTAACTGGCAGTGGGACGGAAATGAAGGATATCCTCTCTATTGTTGCTGAGTTTTACTTGTCAAAGACCTCAACGACATGGACAAAGCAGTCAATGCTTGTTCCCCGGTTTGCCTGGTATGTATACTTAGATATGGTCGATTTAAATCAGAGGCATATGCAGCTTCCAAGCCCAAGTTCAGTCAAATCCTGTTATCTTTTTCATGTTTATCAAATTAAGCAACATAAATGATTTACTGTTAAAACATACAACCTTAACTTGGTGATTGAATCTGTAGAACTACTAAATTGCCTCTCAATTTGGATTGGTTCCTACTAATATGCTTCTCTTATGTGATCATGTACAAATAGAACTAACTCTCCATTTTTATAGACAATAGTCACTTATTTTCTATTTTCTTTTCTCTCATTTGTTTATCTCAAGCATAAACTCCAAGTGCCAGTTTTCTACTTTCCCTAATTAGCAATTATCACAGCATTTTAGTCAATTGAAACTGAAAAGAAGAATAATAATGATTTCCTTAATGCAATAAACTTTTGGAAATGAGAATGATAAATTTAAGAGTCAGGTATTATTCAATTGACATTGGAAGTGCATAATTTCTTATGCCCTGGGAAGATTCTTATGTTGCCTACTAATGTTATGTTCTATTTGTGTACCAATTTACAGTATCTTGGCTGTCCTTTCATTTCATCAACTTACTTATAATCAGGGTTCTACTAAACCTGATTTATCACCATGATGTACTGTATATTGTTCTTGGATATGGATGGACCTAATCCATGCATGATAATCTCTCAAAAAAACTTGGTATAACCAGGGTTCAGGTTTATCGATTTATCACAGTGATGTGCTGTATATTGTTCTTGGAGATTGATGGAAGCTGATGCATGCATGGTAACCTGAATGTTATCATAATTGTAGTATGAATCTTGATATGTACCATTACTTTTTTGCTTAGTTTTTGTTCAGCATTAGTATGCGGTTGCTGATTCATAATTATCTCCAGACTTATTTCTGTTAAGTTTGGCTGGAATTTTAGCAAACATATATTTGCATTTATGTTTTTGTCATTGCTGATCATTTTCCTGCCAGCTTAGCTGTATTTATTTTTAATCTTCCTTTATTGTCAAGGAAATAACCGATAATTTTAATCATTTGATTGAACAGGCCTCATATAAGCGAAACACAAGCTAATGTTCTTAATTCTTCATTGAATGTCAAAGATGTGACGGCACCTTTGAGGAGGTATGTGAATCTGTCTGTTCCAAAGGCACTTAATTCTATTGGTAGTTACTGTTTATCAGTTTCTTGATCTTCCCGTAATTTACCTATCTGGAGAATATTGAGAAAAAGAAAAATCTACATGTTCTGTTCTTTGCAATCTCATATGTGGCTTATAATACTTTTTAGATGAAAGCCTTAAATTTGAGGGATTGTTAGATTCAAGTTGGAATGAAAACTAAAGCAAAATTGCTAGTGAGAGATGAAGTACAAAGCTGGAATGAGATAAAAACAAAAAACTATAGCCATTAAAGTGAACAAGGTTTGGATAAAAGAATGTGGATATAAATTTGAAATCTAAATGTGTTGGTTTTTCTTGTTTTTTCCTTATCAGCTCGGAGAAAATCAAGCTCAAGCCGTCACCAAAGAAGAAGAGTTGCAGGAAAGGCAATAAAGAGAGGGATCTCTACCAGAGGAACTATTTTCATGCGTGTGAGAGCCTTCTGTCCTTGATGATGGACAAGAAACGGCATGGCAAAACAGCAATCCTCTCTCTAAAGAAGTCTGGCCCTGAACTCCCCTCGCTGCTGACCCAATTCTCTGCTGGCATTGCTGGGACTGGACTTGCTGTTCTTTTCTCTGTCGTCTGCAAAGTAGCTTGTGGAAGGATGCCGTTCTGTACAGCTAAACTCTTCAGCACTGGATTTGGATTTGGCTTGGTTTGGCTCTCTTGGGCTGTGAATAGACTTAGGGACACAATCATCTATATCAGCAAGAACGCAAGCAAATTAGGTCTGAAGGATGAGGAAATGCTAAGGATTGTGGACAGAAGTTTAAAAGACGTCTACTTTAGAGCTGCAACATTAATGGTGGTAGCAGCACTGAGGCTTGCATGAGCATTGAGCCGCTTAATGTCACAGAAAAGACGGTAATTTGCATAACGTGGTTCGGTGATGCTGTAATTGTAAATGATATAGCTAATAGCTGTGTTAAGGGACGATTTTATTACACTTGCAAGGATGTCTAGCTGTTGGGCTGAAGTCATATCCCTTAGATCTTGGCTGGAATGGAGCAAGGTTCTCAACGCAAGCAGATTCTTGATATGATCTTGATCTCATGTGAGACTGAGCTGTGCTTCCATTGCCAGTTAGCTTTCGTCTTCTCCTTCTTTTGCATCTGTCTTTCTAATGCAATCGTGTCAAGAGGAAGTTAACTGGAACAAATACTCTCTGTCTCTCTCTAATCTAATCGAGTCAGCAAGTCAAATGGAACAAAATATGTGAAGATGCATATATACAATTTTTGCATGGAAACCATCCTTGTTGCTTTGGGCCAATTTAGTTGTTAGAAGCTCAAGGGTTCTGAAAGTTTTACCATTTTGCATGGGTTGTCTAAACTGTTGTCTTCCCAAATAGGATTCTTCTAATCGACTCTTCTATTGCATCGGCCGAAATCATCTCCTTTCTTTCTTTCTTTCTTTTCTTTTTTTCTTCTATAGAAAGAAAAAGCAAGCGACATGAATTTATTATGCTCCAGTCTTCTGACATGCAAATGTAATTTGGGGCGAGCCATGAAACCTAATAAATTTAGAAGGGCGGGATGATGCAGGTTGCTGGCGAAGCCCAATTGCCTGTGGCAATGACGAGGGGCCGGCGCCATGAAATATAGAACAACTTCAGACCACGTTCCTGTCACCGTCATTCCCAGTATGCCCCGAAACACCAATCCCTGGGTGCAAAGTGCACCTCCTGCACAAGTCTATCCAAAAGTCTCTGGAGTTTTGGATTACAAAGCAATACCAAAACATTTTTTTCTTTCGAGGAATTGCACTATCAATATTCAGCGGACAAATCTTGGTAAATTCCATCTCTCTGAACATTGAAGGCCACCCAGCGATGGGGTTGCATCAATTTTGCAAAGAAATTGGAAGGGTACAACTATTATTAGAAAAGTAGCAACTGAATCAAATTTTGGATTCAGCAAAACTAGGACGAAACACAGGAACCTTATCTATCAGCATTTTCACTTTTAGACAATCTCTCAAGCAAAAACCATCATGGGAAGAGTTTCTTTTGAATTTGAATGTCGGGAACAATACTCAGCTTTTATACATTATTTCATCCAGTCATTCTTATTCCCAAATTTAATCATGAAAAAATTGACAAGGAAAAACAGTCTTCAAATATAGAATGATTAGTGGCATATAATCTAAACATTAGTACAATTTGAATGAATATTATTTAAATACCACAGAAAGCTGAGGGAAAAAGATCAAGCTATGTTGATCAATTGTATGCTATGGAAGCAGGACCGGAAGACAATCATTCTCTCAAATTAACTCAATTTGCGATCACTAACAATCTCTTCTGTAATGCCTAGAAACAACATTGCATCAAATGCAGACTTTATAAGAAATTATCACATGGCATTTTCTTCTCATCAATAACAATCATGTCTTCTTACCTAAAGCACTTTTAGCGAACAAGGGGACAAAAAGCATAAAGGATCTGACGTCAAAGCAACTCAGCTAATCACTTTCGAGACAACACCTGCTCCAACTGTTCTACCTCCCTCTCTCAAGGCAAATCTTTGTCCTGTAATGCCAAGATCAAGCAACAAATTAATGCAGGGCAACAGATCCATAGACTACAGTCATTTGTTTAATATGAAATAAAATAACCATCCATATTTATCAGTAAATATACTTTGGCATAATCATAAACTAGATACTAAACAAAATAATTGTACAGTTTGCAAGAGCAAAAATCCTGTGTTGCGGATAACATATACAGATATGAAAACAAAAGTTCAATTACAGGAATTTAGCAGAACTATATCCTTCTGCATTGCCAGTGGAAAATATAAAACAACATTGAAGCCTGCACTTACATGCGAGCAATATAATATCAGGACTACATACCAGAAACAGATAGCACTGATACAATTAAGAAATACACCCAATGTCCTTGTTCAATCACCAATACCAGATCCATATTTCAATTTTCATATGCCAAAAGCCCAGAGGCTAACATATGCCGACAATCAAAAGGAAAGCACATCTATATAAAATATAAAAGTTGAGGAAGAGTTTCACCAAGTGGCATTTTTATGTTAGAATGATGCCAAGTGGAGATTTCTGAAATTAGAATTTTGAAAAGCCACATCATGGAAGGAAAACATAAATCCATTTTTTAATAATGCATTTATTACTCAATTTAGCTAGCTACGAACAGCAAATAACAACTCTTTGAAGGTGACTTTGTAATTCCTACAAATTTTGAATCTTAGACTTCTTCTAGATTTTATCATTTCAGCAATTTCTTTTTCCATCTTTTTTCCCTACAAGTGCATACCTACTTCTAATCATATGAAAACGATGTTTAAATATGATTACAATAAAATTAATATATGAAATAAAATTCATAATTTTAGACAAGTATTTTTCATTTATTTATTACTTACTATATACAATAGGTAATTTACTAGTTTTAGAAAAACCCAAGGAAGAAATAAGGCCCGTGCTATGGCTGTTAAGAAACATAAAATACTCAAATTTTCTTTTAATACCTTCTAATACACAGCATAAAAAAAAAAAATCTAGTTAAATATACCTGCTTCAAGAGGAACGGGTAAGATCAGCTCGAAAGTTGCAGTCACATTGTCTCCAGGCATAACCATCTTAACATTTTCAGGCAATTCCACTTTCCCAGTGATATCTGCAGTCCGCATGTAAAACTGTGGCCTATAGTTGGAAAAGAAGGCAGTATGGCGTCCACCTTCATCTTTTGTTAGCACATATATCTCTGCCTCAAACTTCTTGTATGTTTTAACAGATCCAGGCTTTGCAATCACCTAAACAATTGAAGGAATGAAATGATTGCTTAAGCTTCTTGTAATTATTTAAAAAGTAGCCAAAATGAGAGGCCTAGTCCCCCTTCGAACATATCCAAAATCTAATTCATGGGTGGTAAGATCATTTATAGTGTAACATTGATTAGACTTATGCCTAACTACTTGTTCTGAGCTTTCCCCACAAATCAAAAGCTTTCCTCTGTAAAATTAAATACTTAATAACTAGGTAAGAACCAAAAGAACCATGAAATAGTTTCTTTTTTCCAAAACACAGGACAAATCATACAGGCTGTGTACTGCTATTCATAATTCTGATAAATGAATCAATTACTACCAAAAATATAACTTCATCGTAATTATGTATCTTAATTGTTCTCACTTACTTGTCCTCTTTGCACATCTTCTCGTTTCAAACCCCGTAGGAGAAGGCCAACATTGTCACCGGCCTAGAAAAAAAACCAAATATAAGCCCATTAATAGCCCATAAGCAATGCAAAGCAGCCTCAAAACCCCAAGATTGCTTGAACAGTTTACTTACTTGTCCTTGATCCAAGATTTTCTTAAACATTTCAACACCAGTAACTGTTGTTTTTAGAGGAGCACCCTACAAAAGATAGCTCAAAAGCAATAGTATATCAAGAGAACCTAAAATTCCAATCTAAACAGAAAGTATTACAAGTTCACAGGTAATACAAACAGCAAGAAAAGACACAAAGGAAGAACAAAAAAGAAAAAGCAAGGGATTTAACATTTACCTGCATTAGACCCAAAATCTCAACTTCTTCACCAACTTTAATGGTCCCTTGTTCAACACGTCCAGTAGCAACAGTTCCACGCCCCTTGTAAACACAGAGCAAAAGCAAAGATTAGAAGACAATTAACTCCATAGAATCTACACCTTATTTTGTGCAACCAAAATAATATTTAGCAAGAGGATGGCAAACCCAGTTTGCAACTAATAACATCACCGAAGAAAAGGGGTACCCCAAGACAAAGAATGTAAATTGTGGTTCTGTGACAAGAGTTTTGTTCACAAAAAGAAAGAGTTTAAGAGTACATAGGAGTACCAAGCTTAAAAAGCTCAATAACTCATAATAATGCAGATAGACTAAGAACAAAGAGACTCAAAGATCCTGCTTGAAGTGATGCAGTTTATTCTTCCAAGCAAATTTCTGCAACTGGCACAAGCAATGCTAAATAAGTGCCCTTTTACCTGAATTGAGAAAACATCTTCAATTGGCATAAGGAAAGGCTTGTCCAGTTGACGCACGGGATCAGGAATGTATTCATCCACAGCATCCATTAACTTTAAGATGGCCTTTTTCCCTAATTCTTCATTTGTTCCCTGTAGAGCAGATAGTGCTGATCCACGAATGATGGGGATTTCATCTCCTGGAAACTTGTAGAAACTAAGCAGTTCTGCCAGAAATTATTAAGTGAAGAATTTTAAAGAAAAAGGCAAACAAAAATAATAACAAAGCAAGAACTCGCAGTACATAAACATACTAATTTAGAAGACTACCATACCACGGAGCTCCA
Organism: Ricinus communis; assembly: GCF_019578655.1. Classification (NCBI taxonomy): domain Eukaryota; kingdom Viridiplantae; phylum Streptophyta; class Magnoliopsida; order Malpighiales; family Euphorbiaceae; genus Ricinus; species Ricinus communis. The sequence goes on along the minus strand of NC_063256.1, from coordinate 6,607,420 downwards.
TTTCCACAAGCTCTAATAGTTCTGGATCATCAACAGCATCACATTTGTTCAAGAAACAGACAAGAGATGGGACACCGACCTGTCCAATTAATTTAAAATAAAAAACTGCATACCATAAAGGAGCAAAGGGAGTAAGCTAACTATACTTCACTAGCCTCTTATAGTATGATGCTAACCTGACGAGCAAGGAGAATATGTTCCTTTGTCTGAGGCATGGGACCATCAGGAGCAGATACAACCAGTATTCCACCATCCATCTGGGCAGCTCCAGTAATCATGTTCTGAAAATCAAACAAAAGCATGAGATACTTAATGAATTTGTAATGCTGCTCAAAAGGAGTAAAACACTATCAGATTGAACCAGATCATGAAGATAACACGACTGATATTCACTCAGTTTAGCAGTTTACTGATTTGACCAGCAAAAAATAACTTGATTCTGGGTTAGGTATATGTGGACACTTCTTAGAAGTATAAGCTGAAGACTAGTAAAGAATGGATATGTGGTGATGGAAGTTTCGGAAAACAAACACAAACTGGACTTATACTCGCTATAAATTCTCAGTTCCCTTAATAACACTAACCATATTTATATTAGAGCAGACATTGTTTGCAGCAAAAAGAATTAGAGAAACTAAATATCCATTGTCTCATGATGGTTAAGTTCACAACTTACTTTCACATAATCAGCATGTCCAGGGCAGTCAACATGAGCATAGTGACGCTTAGCAGTTTCATACTCCACATGAGCCTGAAACAAGTTAAACCAGTTAAATTTGATAAATACGCCACAACTAAATCATAGGCACAAACAAACTAAGGGAATAAAATTCCAACCGTAGCAATAGTAATTCCTCTCTTTTTCTCTTCAGGAGCCTTATCAATTTCATCAAAGGCAACCGCTTTGGCTTTGCCTTCTTCTGCTAAAACCTACACAATCAAAAGTATACAAACTTAAGATCTCATAAAAAATATGAACAATTAAAGGGGCAAATCAAATAAAATGAGAAAAAAAAAACAACCTTTGTAATAGCTGCAGTCAAGGTAGTCTTTCCATGATCAACATGTCCAATTGTTCCGACATTTACGTGAGGTTTACTGTAACAAAACAAAACAAGTAACTTGGATCCATTTTTTTAATTTTTTTGTTTTGTTTTGGCATTCACAGCTATTAAAAAAAAAAAGCAAAAAACTTAATAGAAATTTGAAGAACAGAAAGTGATTACGTTCGAGTGAAGGTGGCCATGGATCTCCACCATGGATTATGGTTAAAAGAGTCATTTGAAGAAAGAGAAAAATGAGTGGAGGCGCAGGCGGCTGATCCTCCTCGACAGGACCAGTAGATTTGAGAAGAGAAGGGTAAAAGCCGTTTAGAATTAGGGTTTCTTAGAGCAGCGGCTGCCATTTGATAATTGTTAGATTAGAGTGAAATAGAAAGAAGCTCCGGAGAGAGGCGAGAGAGAGACCAGAGATTCCAGTTGGGGTTTTAGGGGTTTCTTCTCTCTTGAGGGTTTTAGAGAAATGTGGATTTGGTCTCCGTTGTTCGACCCGGAACGGCAGGTACCCAATGCGCAATTACGCACTCTGCATTTTAGGGCCGGGTTTGCTCCTGAGGATACTTAGTTACCAGCCCTAGCTGTCCGTTGGTCTGGGCCATCTGTTCTTTACACTCAAATAATTCTTGAAAAAAAAAATAACAATATTCATATTTTTTTATTCTTTATCAAATTTATTATCATATATTTTTACTGTATTAAAATATTAAAATAAATTTTTTTATTTATTTTTTAAATTATTGTTTTAATTTTTAAATAAAAAATAAAAAAAACAACTGAAAGATAATAATACAAATTAAAAAATTAAAAGAGCAATATTTAAAAAAAAACAATAAAAATTATAATTTTTTGTTAATTTTAAGATATTTTAAAAAAATTTCATAATTTTTTTATTTTTTCTTGGTAAAGCAAATAAGCGCTAAGTATTTGGAACAATCAGTCTCTAGAATTCCATGACACGACTCACTCATAGAATAAACATTTGGTTGTTTTCACTCGCTTAATCTATGAAAGCTATTATAAAATCCTGTCTCAGGTGAGTGAATTATTAAATCAATCCGAATAAAGATTTAGATTTCATACTTAGTATGAAGATGAAAACCAATATTACATGTTTGGTTTTCATTAATTTTACCATTTTATCGATCCTACCAATGTTATTATTGTTAAGAATATACCAGATCCATCAATAGCTACCAAGTCAACTAACAACTAGTCATATATTTGTTAGTCTGTTATTATTTTTTATAAATATAATCTTCAAATAGTTGTCATATATTTTCTGTTATTATTCTATTATAACAAACTCATATCTTTCTTGTAAAGGATATACTAGATCCATCAACAGCAATGCAGTGCACTAATAATAATTTTCCTAGAAACCTATTAATGCTTTATGGTATCAAAGCCTAAGAAGCTAATCAAAGCTCTTTAAACTGATCCATCCATGGCCTCTTCAGTTCAAGACACTCAGATTATATCTTTCAACGCACTTTCACATTTTCCCACCAAGTTATCCCAATCCAATTTTTCTGTTTGGAGAACCCAACTTCACTCAGCTCTTATATGCTATGATTTACTCGGCTATATTGATGGCACCAATCCCAAACCTGCAACAACAATTCCTGACCCAAAAGACAGTACCAAAACCATACAAAACCCAGAATTTACACTCTGGTACAGACAAGATCAACTAATTCTAAATGCCATTTTAGGAAGCTGTGCAACAGACATATAATCTCACATCTCTTCTATTAACTCCTCCAAAGAAGCATGGGATCGTCTTTATGTTCTATTTGCCAACAAATCCCGCACTCGCATTGTGTCTCTCAAAGAAAAACTTCACAATAAATCCACGAGGCACTCGCTCAATCATAGAGTATATGCAGGATTTTCGAGCCACTGCTGATGCTCTTGCCAAAGCTGACAAACCCATTGATGAAGAAGACTTAGTCATACATGTTCTTACCGGGGTCGGACCAGATTTCGCTCCTGTTGCTGCTGCAGCCCGTTTGTGTGATAATCCAATCACCTTTGATGAATTGTTTGATAAGTTGGAGGCTTTTGAATGAGAAAACAAACCTAAAACACTCATAGATCCATCCATCACCTTAGCAACAACTAATCATGTAACTCGTCACTCAAATCAAAATCGTCCATGGAACTTTTGCTCCAACAAAACTCTAATCGCCACACATGGAACACCAACTATAGAAACCAAAACTCATCCACCTCTAACAGCTGCTCTAATTAGAATTCACCTCGTTCAAACAAGTCTCTAAATTCATCTGCATTCTTTTGCAATTACTGTGAGATACCAGATCATCAAACTCATGAGTACTGTAAACTAGCTCGATTTCTTTGAAACAACAATGTGCAGACTGGCTCTACATCACGTGATCAAGTATCTCAGCCTACTGTCAACATGACATCTCTCAACATGCCTTCATCTCAACAATGGTTGTTTGACACTGGCGCATCTCACTATGTTACTGGAGATGTGAATAATCTGCAACAATTTTCAGATTACGGTGGTCCAGATGAACTCAATATCAGTGATGGTTCAGGTTTACAGATATCTCACATTGGCAACACCAAAATTACTCATAATAACACTACATTTGCTTTGGATAATATTCTTTGTGCACCATCTATTCAGAATAATTTAATCTCTGTTTCTAAACTTTATCAAATAAATAATGTCTCACTTGAATTTTTTCCCTTTCATTTTCATGTCAAGGATCTGCGCACGGGGGCGAAAATGCTTTGCAGGGAGAACATTAATGATGTCTATTGCATCCCTAGTTCAATAAATCCTCAAGTTCACCACACCATAAAATCTCAACTTGATGAGTGGCACAAACGCTTAGGCCATCCGGCTCCTCCTATTATTCCTTCAATTTTTCATTATAGTGATTTGAAGTTCAATTCATTGTCAGACTCCAAGTTTCATTGTACTTCTTGTGCTTTAAATAAAATTCATAAATTACCATTTTCTGAAAACTCTCTTCACAACTCTAAACCTCTGGAATTAATTTATTCTGATGTTTGGGGTCCTACTACTACATCCATTAACAATTTTCGGTATTATTTAATACTTGTTGATCACTATAGCAAATATATATGGCTTTATCCAATGAAAAAGAAATCTGATGTTGCTGTTTTGTTTCATCAATTCAACTTACTGGTGGAAAATTTCTTTCAACACTCAATTATCTCTATTTACACAGATAATGGTGGAGAATATCTTTCTCCTGCACCCATTTTAAACTATCATGACGTCTCGCATTTCAAAATGCCTCCATACACACCTGAACATAATGGAACATCAGAAAGACGTCACAGTCACATTGTCGAAACAGGTCTAGCTCTTCTTCATACTGCATCCCTTCCTATTTCATATTGGTCATATGCTTTTCAAACAGCTATTTACTTGATCAATCGCCTCCCAACTTCAGTCCTTAAGTTTCAGTCACCCTTTCAAAAGTTATTTCATTGCAATCCATCTTATTCTCGCCTCAAAATCTTTGGATGTTTATCCTACCCTTGGCTGCGACCTTACAATACTTCTAAACTTCAAACACGATCCGAGCCATGTATTTTTCTCGGTTACTCCACAAGTCAATCTGCCTACATCTGTTTTGATCCCATTTCCAAAAAGACTTACATCTCTCATTATGTCAGATTTATTGAACATATTTTTCCTATGCAGGATAGTAATAGCTATCAAAAAGACTCATTGCCAGCATTGGAATCTCTGTGTGCAGACATCCCTGTAAGTAATACTTCTTTATCTCTATCTACTTCTCCTCATCTGAATCCAACTACTATGATTCCCATTCCTACTCCATCATACTCAATGACTCCCACACATAATCCACCTTCAAATCCAACTAATGACATTACTTCATCCTCTTCCAACTCAATGACTACCACAATAGTAAACTCTTCTCCACATTCCCTTTCCTCTTCTTACTCTTCTCCACATTCCCCTTCCTCTTCTTACTCTTCTCCTTAACCACGTCCTTATAATCTTCGGCCTTCACATACTCGCACACAAAACTCAAAATATTTTAATTCAAAATTTGTGAATCACGTTACTTCTCATCCAATTCCTCCCACTCTTGAACCTACGAATTTATCCGAAGCAATGAAAGATGAGAAATGGTGTGCTGCTATGTCAGATGAGTTTGATGCACTTCTACGCAATGGCACTTAGGATCTTATACCACAAGAAAATTAGAATCTCGTTGGCTGCCGTTGGATTTTTCATATAAAAAGAAATATGGATGGAACAATTGCTAAGTATAAAGCCCGACTTGTCGCCAAGGGATATCATCAACGTCCAGGCTTAGATTACTCTGAGACATTTAGCCCCGTGTCCAAACCAACTACAATCCGTTTGATTCTTAGCTTAGCTCTTGCTTATGGATGGAAACTTCGTCAGTTGGATATTAATAATGCCTTTCTTCAAGGAACTCTTATTGATGATGTTTATATGGTTCAGCCACCTGGTTTCATTCATTCTTCTCTTCCCAATCACTTCTGTAAGTTAAAGAAAGCTTTGTACGGCCTCAAGCAGGCTCCTAGAGCCTGGTACCAAGAGCTCAAGCGTTTTCTTCTTCAGTTTGGTTTCAAAAATTCAGTAGTAGACTCTTCATTGTTCATTTATAATATGGATGGTGTTTGTCTCTATTTTTTAGTCTATGTTGATGATATAGTTCTGACTGGTAACAATGACAAATTTCTCGAATTTCTTGTCTCACAACTTGGCTGCAGATTCTCTCTGAAAGATCTTGGCATACTTCATCAATTTTTGGGTGTTGAGGTGATTCGCACACCTACTGGTCTTTTCCTGTCTCAACATCGGCATATTGCTAATCTTCTTGAATCATTCTCAATGGCTAGCGCTAAAAAAGTTACTACTCCCATGTGTACTACAACACCTTTGTTTGCTTAAAGATGGTTCGACCTCCATTGATCCTACTCCTTACAGAAAACTGGTTGGTGATCTACAATACTTGTCTCTCACTCATCCAGATATATCATTTGCCGTCAATCGCCTTTCTCAGTATATGCATTCACCTACTGAACTACATTGGACAGCATTGAAACGAGTCCTTCGTTATCTGGAAAACACTATTTTCATGGCCTCTTCTTGCATAAAGGAACTCCTTTGCAATTACGAGCCTTTAGTGACTCAGACTGGGGTGGTAATCCTGATGATGGTCGCTCTACTACAGCTTATCTTATCTACCTAGGCTCTAATGCTATCTCTTGGAATCCAGCCGTCAAAAGACTGTTTCACGCTCATCCTCGAAAGCGGAATATAAAGCAATAGCCAACACCACTGCTGATATATTATGGATTCAAAATCTTCTTCAAGAGTTGGGAATCAAACTGCCCAAACCTCCTTCCTTGTTTTGTGACAACACAGGTGCTACCTATTTTTGTGCCAATCCAGTCTTTCATTCACGAATGAAGCATGTTTCACTTGATTATCATTTTGTTTGGGAATGTGTAGCAAATGGCAACCTTCATGTTCATCACATTTCCACAAAAGATCAACTTGCAAATGTCCTCACCAAAGCCTTGAGTCATCACCAATTTACTGTTCTTCGCTCCAAGATCGGAGTCTCCAATGGAGCCTCAATCTTGTGGGGGCGTGTTAAGGATATACCAGATCCATCAACAGCTACCAAGTCAACTAACAACTAGTCATATATTTGTTAGTCTGTTATTATCTTTTGTAAATATAATCTTCAAGTAGCTGTCATATATTTTCTGTTATTATTCTGTTATAACAAACTCATCTCCTCCTTGTAAAGGATATACTAGATCCATCAACAGCAATACAATGCACTAATAATACTTTTCCTAGAAACCTATTAATGCTTTAATTACTATTTCGAAGCTTGGCGTGAAGATCACCATCTACCTACTACTTCAAGAATAAGTAGCCGAGACAGGAAGGTACCATGGATGCAATTCTTGAAGGACCAAGCTCTTGCTGCACCGAAGTATATGTTAAAGTTTAAACCACAAAACATTTGTTTTCCGAGTTATTCATATGACCAATGTTCTTTTTCAGCAGCACCACGAAACAGAGAAACCTGGGCATGGTTATGGCCATACAATATGTATATATTCTACTTAAAACATAATTTTCTTGGACCCTTCTGTTTGTACTTAGTTTGAAGCGTCGTTCTGCTATTTAACTATATTAGTACTCAATCAGCAATTCCACATGCTTCTGTTTTTCCTTGTTTCAAGGTTCAAGGCAAAGCAAATGTATCCATGTCTCTCTTACGGTAACTTTGTCTTTGCTTTCCAGCTACTTCAAGAAATATAATTATAGTATGTCCTCTAATCTTTCTTCTAGTACCTAGCTCTTAATAAGCTATAGCTTTTCTTGACTCCTTACAGGCAGCAATGGTTCTTGAAGTCTATGCATTGCGAATGTTAACCTTAATTTTCACATTCATGCCTGCTGTTAGTCCCTCAAATTTCAGCTATCCTGCAGTTTTCAACTTTGGTGATTCAAATTCAGACACGGGTGGTCTGGTTGCAGGAGTTGCCTTTCCTGTGGGACCTCCTAACGGACAAACTCACTTCCAGGAACCTGCTGGCAGGTTTTGTGACGGCCGCTTGATTATTGATTTTCTCAGTAATGCATCTCAACTTCTTAGCAAAATTTTGAGATATTGTTGCTGAATATGATAGCCCACGTAATAAATTAATGTTCTTGATATGTGCTGCAGTGGATGCAATGGACCATTCATTTTTGAGTCCATATCTGGATTCTGTAGGTGCGCCTAATTTCCACATGGGGTGCAACTTCGCAACCGGAGGTTCTAGTATACTTCCAGCAAATAAAAGTTCAAGATTTCCATTTTCATTTGGAACTCAGGTGTCTCAGTTTATCCACTTCAAGGCTCGAGTTCTTGAATTAATTGCAAAAGGTATCAGTAGGATTCAACCAAACTCAAGTTTAACTAAATCAAAAGGATATTATTTCAAGCAATGTTTTTACATGATTTTAGATAGGAAATTCGAGCTATTTTACATGTGAAAAAGGTTTTTGTACTTTGACTTTTAATTGGTTTTAGATAGGAAACTTCGGAAGTATCTCCCTCTTGAACAACATTTCAAGGACGGCCTTTACACGTTTGATGTGGGTCAGAATGATCTTGATGGAGCATTCTCTTCGAAACCAGAGGACCAAGTTCTAGCTTTTATTCCAAACATATTGTCAGAATTTGAGACTGGAGTTGAGGTTGACATGTTTTTACTTCTTAGCCTTTTCAGTAATACTGCTTTGTGAAATGGTTTATAGTCAGCTCGTGTTCTGCAGGGACTGTACAGCCAAGGCGCCAGGAATTTCTGGATTCACAACACAGGACCCCTCGGTTGCTTACCCAGAATCATTGCAACATTTGGGAAGAACGCGTCAAAGCTCGACCAATTTGGATGTGTTAATTCTCACAACCATGCAGCAACTGTTTTCAACACACAGTTGCAGAGTCTTTGTACAAAGTTGCGAGCACAATATTCTGATGCTACTGTCACTTGTGTGGATATTTTCTCAATAAAATTGAACCTCATCTCGAACTTCTCTCAGTATGGTAAGTTACCACTTGGGAATTTCACGTTTTACAGAGTGAGCTTAATGGTAAGATTGCTCCTTTATGATCGAAAAAGGTCATCTCTTATTTGCAAAGCGAGGAGTCTTGTGCACTAGAACGTCCTTTTAGTATTCATGCTTTGTATAATCTTACAAACTACATGGCCTTTTCAGGTTTCGAACAGTCTTTAGCAGCTTGTTGCGGATATGGTGGACCGCCATTAAATTTTGACAGTAGGATTGCTTGTGGTGAAACCAAGACTTTAAATGGCAGCACAGTGACGGCAAGTCCTTGTAACAATACTGCTAAATATGTGAATTGGGATGGAAACCATTATACTGAAGCAGCAAACAAATACGTTTCAGAACAAATACTAGCAGGAAATTACTCTGACCCACCTCTATCAGTAATCAGACAAGTTAATGTCGAATCAAAGTTCATTAACTACAAAATGCTGTATTAGCTAGCCTGTGATTTCCTGAAGTTCTTGGCACTGCCATTTTCGAAATTAATCTTGGTATGATCATACAAAGGAATATGAATACTTTTCCTTCATTCAGAGATGCTCAAAAGATGCGGACATTGTTAAAGACAACTGTAGATGTGCTGCAATGTTTAAACTTTTACCTGCTTGCAAATATTAAAAAAAAAGCATTATACAGAAAAACTAATTAAGATATCAACTATCGAAAAAATTACTTCCAACCGCAATCATCTCCGGCGATCGGCTTCGGTATTGGAAAACTTTTTAACTCTACTCTAATTCTTTTTTATATTTAGTTATAAATTGAAAATATAGTAAAAATTTATTTAAGAAAAAAATTGAAGCCCTCGCCACTCCGAGTCCCCCACTATATAGAGACAAGTAGATAAGCGTGATAAACCCAAGAGTTCGATCACTCGGTTACATGGGTGGCGGCAATTGTCGTTGCAATTTGTTCTCAAATTAATTTTAATTTGTTTAAGAGCTAAAGTGCATTTCTCTAATGAAAATCAAAAAATTTGAATGCTCGTCTTCAGTTTAATTGGTAGAATAGTAAACTTTAGCTGGTAAACTCACGTTTAACCGTGTTTGTAATCTTTCTATATTTCAGATTATTCTCTTGATAAGGAATTTTGGCACCAAATTGGTTATTTTGCTGTTTAGTTTTAAAATTGCCTGTAAAAATTCAAATTCAAAGCCTTTGAAGCTTATTAGGGTTTTTTTTTTTTTTTTTTTTCTACTTTTCCTTGAAGTTTAACTGTAGAGGACGATGCTAGACGGTGGAGTTGGCTGCTGTACTGTATATGGTTAGCGGGACACATCCGTTTTTCGTTTTTGGTGCTTTACATATGCAAATACTGTCCATACAAATCTTTACATCCATAGATTGTCTTCCTTTTCACTTATTTATATTTGTATGTGTTGTATGGCGGTGTAGGGATGTTACACGTATCTCCCGTAATTTGTATCGGTGTGGTATATAATTTGAAAAAATTAATCTGTATACTTTAATTAATTGTGTCAGAATATTAAATTTAAATACGAACACATTTACTAACTAGATTAAACGGGTTCGCTCTTATAACTCATTTGATAAATATATTTTTAATAAAGAATTAATTATTATAATTATAATTTTTTATTATTTATATAAATATATGAAAGGAAAGAATAAATTATATAATATATATATATATATATATATATATATATTGTATATATATATATATATTATATATATTTATTAATTTATGAGCTCATCTAAATAAATATATTTATTCGTGTCACTCGCGGATTAGGCAAGTAAATCTGTTTAAATCTAGTTTATTTTTATATTATAAACGAGTTGATTTGCTTACAATTCAAACCCATTTATTTTAAACCCAAATCTGTTTAACTATATATTGTATTGTTTAATTGAATTAAAAATTTTGAGCCATATTTGTAAGAATTAAGCACTTAAAAGGATTAGATAAACTCTTCAATTAATTATAAGATTGAGAATTTATGTTCTGCCGTGTCATATTTAATCATATCGTATCGAAATATATGTATAATATAAAAAGAAATATGATTCGTTTAGCTAATCGTGCCAGAACATTAAATTCAACACGGATACATTTATTAACTAGGTTAAAGTGATTGATTCATACAATTTGTTTAATAAATTTAATTTTTTTGTCTAAAATGGAAATGATCAGAGTCATATGCTGATTTCAATATGCAGGTGTGCCCATTTTTGCTATTGCACAAACTGCTCTTCGTATCTGACAATTTGTCCCCTTTGCCGGAGGCAGATAGAGCAGGCAGTAAATACTTTCCGGCCTTAAAGGTTCATTTCCAATATTTAAATGGGCTTCGTACCAATGCTCTTTAATTCAATTATTAAAGCTGTAAATGACTTAAGTTCTGGCTTCCCTATATTTGATGCTGGCTTGTGTTAGTGTTAGTTCCGTCCAAAATTGTGACAACATTACAGTTTCTTTCTTTTTGTCTTGACATTGTTTTTATTTGTTAAAGATAACGATATTGTCCAAGAAAATCATTGACATTTATGAAAGCCAGCAAAATACCTTTTTATTGAAAAGCTTGGCGTTTTGGCAGCATATTTTAGTCACTGCTTCTACTTTTGCGCTTCACTGTCTGTGACCCCTCCTTGGTGGTGTTGGGAAAATGAGGAACGCAGAGTACTCGAAGACGACATTCGGCAAGGGATTGTAAATGTTCAACATTCAAAACCATGCTGTGGATTAAGAAGTACTTGCAGGGCTCTTTTCCATGCCTTCATTCATTGTCTGTTTCTAAAGGGTTGACGATGCTTTTGCTCTATCTCCTCATAGTCTCATTAAGAGAGAAACATGCTAGTCTTGTTTCTGTTCATTTGTGGAATCGTCTTTACATAAGCATTAAATTAAATATATTCTCTCGCTAACAATGTCTATCAAATAGAGGGTAATGTAAACGAATAGAAGAGAAATTAGTTTCAAAGAGTAGCCTGTTAAGAGAAGGAAGTTTGATAAACAAAAAGAAATTAAACTAATTAATAAATTTTGTATCATATGATTTTAGTACAAGAAATTTAAAATTTAATTAATCTTTATTTATTTTAATAGTTATTTGATATGTAACCAAAAATAAAATTTATTTAATTTAAAAGTTTTAAATAAAATTTTTAATTTTTAATTTAACAAACACTTGCTATTCGATTAACAATAACATTAAAATATTCTTATATAATATTATATAAAATTATTTGTAAATATAATAAATAATATAAATTAAATATTTTGTTAAATTAATTAAATTATTAAATAAATTAAAATTGAAATGTCTAAATATTCATTTTTGCAACCAATAAAGTTTAATTTTTTTTACTCATTCCTGTTTATTTTGTATTTTTTAGCAAAAGAAAAAGAGTAAAAGCTGCAGTTAACTGCCGCGTCGTCTCTCCACCACGTTCTTCCCTAGCCATTGAGTTTAATTAGCCACAACACATCGGAGCTGAAACTTTTTTTTTTTTTCCTTTTCGGAAAAGAAACGGACGACTTTACCTCTCTCTCATTCCCTCTCTTTCTTTTCGTTAACCTTCACTTCTCGCATCTGATTCTCTCTCTCTCTCTCTATCTCACAGTTTACGATCATTTTTGCAGTATCTTTTTATCTTTCTCTAGTTCTTGAAACGATTTCCTCTCTCGCATAGAATTCATGATCGAAAATTCAGCTGTTCGACTCTTGTTAGGTTTTTGTTTCTAAACCTATTTATTTGTGGAAAATAATAATAATAAAAGGAAATGCTACCATGGAGTGGAATTAGTTGCTGCTTAAGTGGCGCTGCTCTTTATTTACTTGGCAGAAGCAGTGGCAGGTCATTACCTTATTATAAGTTCAACAATTACCTTCACTTTGTTATTCTTTTTTTTTTTTTCTTTCCTTTTGTTTTTATCTTTTTCTGTTTGTTTATTTTATAATTGTGGTGTGCGTTTTATGATTGTGTAGAGATGCAGAGGCTCTTAAATCGGTCACAAGGGTTAATCAGCTTAACGAATTAGGTACGCAATGCGCTTCTGAATTAAACTTATATCTAATTCTATTATGTTTTCTACATAGAAAATTATTATTATTTTTTTTGTTGAAAATGTTTTTGACTTTCAGCCAAGTTACTTGATATTGAAAGTAAAGTATTACCACTAGTTGTTGCTATCTCTGGAAGAGTTGGTTCAGAGACTCCCATTAATTGCGAGTATAGTGGCTTAAGAGGTGTTATTGTAGAGGAGACGGTAATTAACCTAACATCCTGTTATTGCGTTTACCATTGCATATGAATGAGCATGACTGTATAGGTGATCATACTTTCTTAACAATTATTTCTGTGTATTTTGTGCCTTTCAGGCTGAACAGCACTTCCTTAAACATAATGATGCTGGATCTTGGATACAAGATTCTGCCTTAATGTTATCAATGAGTAAAGAGGTCCCCTGGTATCTGGTGAGATAAATGAGTCTCCTCTTTATTTTGTTCTGATTTTATTGCTTCTTCATTACTAGTCATTCCTGTTATGAACACACCTCAAAAGCTAGCCCTCGAGGAGGGAAAGCCTAAGTCTGTAAATCCCTCATTGAAATCCCATACTTCATTGTTGGATCCGAGTCCCATACCTTGCCAACTAGGATCATAACATCGCCTAATGTACTTCTTTTGAAAATGTAACTGAACAAGAGAAACCACTCTTTTTCTTTTGGTTGTTCTGTTAGGATGATGGGACTGATAGGACATTTGTTGTGGGGGCTCGAGGTGCCTCAGGCTTTGCGTTAACTGTCGGCAGTGAAGTCTTTGAAGAGTCAGGACGATCACTGGTACGGGGAACTTTAGACTATCTTCAAGGTCTCAAGGTTTGACTGTTCTACGCTTCCCCACATGTACAATAATGTTCAGATGGTTGGGTCAACCTTGCTTGATGGTGATTTTGATTTCAGATGCTAGGTGTGAAGAGGATTGAAAGGGTACTTCCTACTGGTACTTCATTGAGCGTCATTGGCGAGGTATTTTATTCTTTAGTTATATAAAGCTTCTGCAGTTATGTCTTTATCATACACAATTAGTGATGAATGTGTTAGTATATGGATTCTCCTTACTTTTGTATTTGCTCTCCATGGATAATTTTCTACCCTCATTTTTTCTTCTCCTCAATTTCTCTCCTACCTTCACCAAACTAGGGAAAAAAGGGGGAAGTTATTTAAGTTTCTTCCATCTCTCTCTAATCTTTTCTCTTGTTTTCATTCTTCCAAGCCGTATGATAAGTGTATGGCAGCATGCCTTTCTTTATGCAATTGTCAATAATGGGAAAGTTAAAATTTTATGCTATTTTCTTGACTACGAATCCTTCAGGAAGTTTGTTGCTGGATGACAATATGCTTGCCTGAAGTATTAGCAGATTTGGAGGGAAAGAAAAGTAACCATGATTTGGGTACATCTAGAATTTGTTCTGTTTGCCTTTTTTTTAAAAAAAAAAAAAATAATACTGGTTATAGTGTTAAAGAAAAGGGTACTCAAAATTTACCTGTGTGGACATCAAAAGAACAGGAATCATTTCTTACTAAGAACTATTAAATGCCGGAATGACACTTGTTATTGGGAACTGCTTTATCCTTGGTCTTGGTTTTATGGTCGACCATTCTGAAAATTTCATTTATTTGTAATATGATCTATAATCTCAGGTGCTCGTAATTTGAAAATGAAATCAGTCCATCTTATCATATATGTATAGATTTATCAATTTCATTTTTTTGACATTGTCAAATTTGGTTCTTCAAATTATGATCAGGCCGTCAAAGATGATATTGGGACAGTTCGGATCCAGCGTCCCCATAAAGGGCCATTCTATGTATCTCCCAAAACTATTGACGAGCTCATTGGAAATTTGGGAAAGTGGGCAAGGTTCACATCTTCACTTATATGCTTCAACCTCTTGCTTTTACCCTAACTTTGAATTTATGAAAGCATGATTTTATATTTGTGTACCAGGTGGTACAGATATGCCTCAGTAGGCTTGACGGTTTTTGGTGTTTTTCTTATTGCTAAGCATGCTATACAGTATATCATGGAGAGAAGACGACGTTGGGAATTGCAGAGCAGGTATCATTCCATTGTTGTTAATTGTTTGGTGGAATCAAATAGCAGTGTGAATGACTAATTGGTGTAGCTAAACATCAAATGAGATGTGGTCACTTTCAATAACAGGCCAGTTTTAGAACACTATCATGTATTTGCAAGTGAACTGGTACACTTTTGGGTTGACTATACTTCAACATCTGGTTCATACTTTATTCTGCAACCTCTTCTCAGATTCTAGGAATTATTTTTATTACAGTTAATTATTTTAATCCAAATTTCAGATCTTCTCAATATGCATAATTAACCAATCTGGCCAAATGGTCCAAGAATCTTGTGGCCTTAGAGTTTAGAAACTGTCTCAATTCCAAAAAGTCATAGAGAAGATAAAAGGATATGTGAAACAAGTCTTTAGATGTCGGCAGATTGTTGGATCAAAGGCTGCTCTGCTTGTGACAAACCACCTTCAATGAGGTGCAAAAGTGACATTAAGTTTTCACTTTCCACAGTGTGTGCATGCGATTTCCATATTAACAATTAAAACTTGATTGGGTTGCTATCTTAGGTGGAGTATAGGTGGCTAGGGTAGGGCCTTTTAATTTGAAGTGGAAACATACTTGAATAACTTATAATACAAAGTAGATTTTTCCTCTTCACTTGTCTTGTTATTTATTGTTACATTTGAGTTAGAAAGCATTATTATTGCAGGGTTCTTGCTGCTGCTGCTAAGAGACAAGGTCAAGATTCTGATGGTAAATTGCTGCATTGGTAATTTTTGAAGAGAAATAGGTTGTAATCTAATACTAGATTGTTCAATTGTTTTCCAGGTTCAAATGGAAAAGCTGAAAATGGATCAGACAGTAGTAAGAGAGAACGTCCAATTCCAGATTTATGTGTAATATGCCTTGAGCAGGAGTACAATGCTGTTTTTCTCCCGTAAGAAGCTTTTTATTTGAAAAATACCATAGCCATATATTTATAAGTGCACATCCACACGCAATAAGAGATTTATAAATTTTTCTTTTTTTCTTAAAAGAAAATTTCTCTTCTGTGCTCCTTCCTCCTTTTCTTTTCTCCACTTTTAGAGTTCTATAAGTTTACAATAAAGTCCATCCTAGATGCCCAAACTCACCCATCTAGATCAAGAGTCTTGTGACTATTGGAAGTGCCAGACGTTCCCTTGTTCCCGTCCTTCCATCAGCATGTGGGCACAACAGAAATTGTTCTCTCTCTCTCATATCTGCCTGTTCATGCAAGATCGGCCAATTCTTTATATATTAATTATAATTTCTGGCCGGGCTGCTTATATCACAATAGCTTTGGAAGCGCACATTTCTCTGCATTTATCTGAATTTTTTTTTTTTTCTTGTCGACCCTGAAATGAAAGTAATAAGTTGCATGCCTGTGTAATCTGCAGGTGTGGCCATATGTGCTGTTGTACAGCGTGCTCTTCACATCTGACAAATTGTCCTCTTTGCCGGAGACGGATAGAGCAGGTAGTAAAGACTTTTCGTCATTGAAGATTTGCTTCCAAGATTTCAGCAAGCATTCCAGTTAAAGACAGTTGTCAGGGAACTGATTTCCTTTTCCATCCAAGAATAAGGTGTAAAATCCTGCCAATCGCAGCAATAGCTTATAACTGGAAGTGATATCTGTAAATTTCTTCTCAACCGTTATTCTGCCATCATCGCCAGTTTTTGCTGACAATTATTTTGGTCCTTGGGAAGATTACGAAATTAGTCATTTCATGGGCTCTGACAATTTTTTTTTGCACTGTCGTCTTTCTCAGTTTTAGGATGTAGATGACTGGTAAAAATTCATCCTTCCTCGTAGTTTAATGTCATTCTCATAAATGTATAATGCATTTACTCCAGAGTTGAATTGAATGTTCCGTTTGATTACTGAAACGTTTTGTTTCAGCAACTTGTCAGCATGAACAACAGAGAAGAGCAAATCTTCTGCAGGTTGCCTAGAAAATTTTTGCAATAATATTTGTAGATATCTTCTCAATCAATGTCCTGCGGTCATCCCTTTTTTGTGCTGAAATCTTTTTTGCATCCATAGTAGGACTCCCAACTGTCACTTTTTATATGCTTTAATGAAATCTCTTTGTTATCTCTTGTCAAAGAAAAAAAGAGTTCTCCTTTATCTTCAAAACTGCAGATGATTTACATTCAGGCTTTCTGACAGTTTTAATATATATGTAATAAAAACCTTCTCTTTTCTCTACCGCCACTTGATGAAAGTCTGAAATCACCTTGAACAGCGAAAAGAAAGCTTGGAGTGGCTAAACTCTGTTTCTTTTTTTTTTTCTACAATTACTTTATTTAGACAACACTCACCTCCAGAGTAAATGTCCCGCTGGTATCAAATCTTTGCATTTTTTTGCAATTCGTACAAAACTTTCAATTTGTTTCTTTTTAGTACTACTCCTATTATTTCAGATCTGACTGCCAGCCAATGAGAATCCAAGACTTATTCGATGTGGTGTCGGTTTATGAAGGATAACACAACACTTGCCACATCTATTGCTGACTCCTTCACTTTATCCTAGTCAGTAATTAACTAAAAACATTTAATTTGAGCTACAAAATTGAGAGACACTGTAATCAAATTGTTTTCATCCTCTAAGGTAACCCAAAAGTAACCGTTGGTACCAAACCTCAAAAATCAACGTAAATCGCTCGAATTCCACCTCTACTGTCAACACTCTCTGAATCTCTCATTTATCGTCTTTGACCTTCTGCTTCGTACCTGCACATTGCGACATTGTGGAACAATGACACTCGACTGGCGAGTAAGGGAGAAAGCCGAAGACCCACCACTATACTGTAAGTACAAGCGCGCCACTAGTTATTCTGTTGTTATTGAAAGCTATTTTGCATCTTTCAATGCGTAATGCATGCTGCATTTCTTTAGAAGTTAACAATGCAAGGGGCTAGGTTTTCCTAATTCCTTTTGATTAGTTGAATGATGATGATGTTTGTTTATTAATACTGCTTGTGTGTGATTGTTTCATATTTGTTTAATTAATTTATTTTGCAGTGTCTAATTCCGACTACTTCAGTTTGTATTGGCATGATTATGGAGTTGATGGTAGAGGTCAACCTAAGCTATGGGATATATGAGCTGTGGATTTTTGTAGTTCAGATAAGATCTCTAGGATAGAAATAGATTCAATGGCTAGAGAGCTAGGATTGAATCCTGAAAGAAACTTTATTATGTGGAAGGATCCTACAAAGAGTATGAGTGATGAGTTTAGAAGCCTTGAAACTGATAGGGATGCTTTAGAAATGACAATGGTTGTGGAGGGTTCTAAATTAATGCATATATTTAGTAGGGATAAGTTTGAAGCTAGGGCAGAAGTTGGGGATGAGGCTGTGAAAAATATGGATGATGACAACTGTAAGGATAGTGAGAATAGTGATAGAGATTCAGAGGACAATGAGTTTGTGGACTCTGATTATGACTTGAGGGATGAAGGTGAAGATGATGATATCATGTTTGATGAGTTTGTTGATAAGGAGCTTGAGAGGGACAGACCTTCTGGTTCTAGAAGTGCTAGGCAACCTGCTGAGGAGTTGTCTGTTGTCATGCTCCTCATCTGAAGACAGTGATGCAAATTCAAGGAAGCAGAGATGGCATGTGTTTAATGAGGAGACAGACATGACAAATCCTAGCTTTAAGATTGGAATGCTCTTCAGTTCCTTCAAATAATTCAAGGATGTTGTTAAGAGCTCATTAATCAAAAGTAGAAACTAGGTTATATTTGGGCCAAATACAAGGCTAAATGCAAGAAAAGATGTCAGTTTTTCATTTAGGCTTACCTGCTGAACTCAGACAAACAAATAGTGCAAATCAAGTTAGCCAATTTCACTCACAACTGTTCAAGAGAGGCATACAATAAGAATGTTAATGCCAATTAGATAGCTCAACATTATGCTGAAAGGTTCAGAGCTGATCCCAGTTGGGCAATGCAAGGGATCATACAAGCTGTGAAAGAAGATTGTGGTGTTTAAGTGTCCAGACTGAAAGCATGGAGAGCAAGAATTGCTGCTTTGAGATTTATCAATGGTGATGAGACAGAACAGCTTTCTAGCCTTCATGGTTACAAGCTAGAACTCTTGAGAAGTAATCCAGGAAGCATAATAGTTTTTAGTTTGAATGAAGGTGTTTTTAACAATATGTATGTGTGCTTTGCTGCATTGAGGGAAAGATTTAAGTCTTGTAGGCCTTTCATATCTTTGGATGGGTGTTGGCTGAAAGGAGTATTTGGAGGACAGCTTCTCACAAATGTTAGTTTAGATGCAAATTACTGCATCTATCCAATGGCATGGTGTGTTGGGCAAAAATAAAATAAGGAGAACTGGAAATGGTTTTTGGAGCTGTTGGCTGAAGATTTGGGGATAACAAACAGTTATCATTGAGTGTTTATGACTGACAGGCAAAAGGTAAATACTCTTCACAAATTCCTTTTCTATTCCTTCATATATTTTGGCATAATGGTATTAATTGTGCGTTGTTCTTTTGGAATAGGGTCTTATTCCTGCCATTGAAGAACTATTTCCTAATTCTGAATATAGGTTTTGTGTTAGACATATGCATAATAATTTTAGAAAGAAATTTAATAGTCTAGGGTTCAAAGAACTTGTGTGGGGTGCTGCTAGGGCAAGTTATATCTAGATATTTTAAAGGATAATGGAGAAGTTTGCATCAGCATCACATCAAGGACATAACTACATGAATAGCATCCCCCCCTCATCATTAGTCTAGATCTCATTTTAGGACTGATGCTAAGTGTGACATGTTATTAAATAACTTATGTGAGTATTTTAACAATTTTATCTTAGATGCTAGAAGCAAGGGTGTGATAGCTATGACTGAGGTTATAAGAATAAAATTAATGAAGAGGATACATAAGAACAGGGATGCTATAGAGTGGAGATCTTGAAAAAACTAGAAAAGTCCAAAGAATTTTCTTTGGATGTTTAAAACAGTGGGTGAGGTGAGAGATGGTTGATGGTTGGCCGGGGGACAGTTTGTAGTTGATAAATAAGAAATGACATGCACATGTAGGAGGTAGGATCTAACTGGAATACCTTGTTGTCATGCTGTATGTGCAATTTGGTATAACAATGAGAACCCTGAATATTATATACATGACTTCTACAAGGTTGAAACATACCTAAAATGCTATAGCCATTTGATTAATCCAACCAACAGTAAAGAATTTTGGCCCAAGGCAACTACCCCACCAGTCTTATCCCCAAACCAATCAAACCTAGAAAAGGCAGATCCGCTAGAAAGAGAAGGTTAGAGGAAGAAGAGATGGAGGGTCTGATAAGAAATAACAAAGTGACCAAGAAGGGCTCTATGATGACATGCACAATTTGTGGTGGTAAGGGCCACAACAAGTGGTTTCATGGTGCTGGTGCTGGTGATTCTACAAGGTAGCAGAGGAGGGAAAAACTGCCTATAAGTATGCCATTCCTCTCATTTAATTCTGCCTCTACTTATATCAAATTGGTACCAAACATTGGTCACTTATATCCAATTGGTACCAAACATTGGTTACTAATATCCAATTTGTACATCCAATTGGTATTAACCCTTCAATTTCTTTTTTTCTTATATTAGGTGATGAGAAAGACAAAGAAACTTCAAAAGGAAAAGGAATCAAATGCTGAAAATACTGCACAAAATGTTCAAACACATGAAGATGACCAACCTGATAATGTAGCTCCTACAGGCACAGCTCCTTCAGGGACAACTTCAACATTTGATAATTTGTCACCACTAATACCATTGTCACAGGTAACTAAGATGTCACCTCTAATATTTATTCAGTAATGTCAACTGTATGCTAACTTGAGACTTTATTATACAATTATTCAATGTAACACCATCGCCAGAAAAGCGGAAAACCTGCAGTTCAACAGCATACCAGCCTGCATCACGACCCCACCTTGGGCCGTGACCAAGACTAGGAATGGGTAGGCTTAAGGCCACCGAAACCCGTAGTAAGCCTGACACTCACTGATTTAAACAAATCTCATCTCAAATTAATATTATTAAAACCACAAATCATCTTAATAGTTACACTTTACAAAAATTACTTCGGCCTACCAGAAAAACTAGGACGAGACCCCAAGGCTCGGAAAATTTACAATCGATACATCGCTAATTACTACTCATGGAGAATCTAAGATTTACCAATTTACATACCAAATCGGATACGTCACCCGATGATGAAGGAGTCGGGTTATCAATAAGAGTCGCGAGAGAACTAACAGTCGAATCAAAAACAATAAATGGAGACCGGTCTCGAGAGTGAGTTAAAATCAAATAATCTAGGGACTATTGCTTCTTCTCAAAAACATAGATTATTCAAATCGATATCAAACCATACTCTGTAATCGTACCCTACTATTTCCTTCACATAAAATATTAATCATTCGAATCAAAATATCAACCATGCACGTAAATACAAATCACATTATAATCAAATACCATAATAAATAAATAAATAAAAATATATATTTACTTTTACTACCCAGACGAGTGGCTCGGTAGAACCCTAAACCCCAAATTCTAGTAGCCTTTCGGCTCTCTTAATCCAACAGTGCGGCGCCCCGAGAGCAAGCTCGATCAGGTCCTTACCTCCAAACTGAACACTTGAATTCCAAATAAGCCGGCCGAGAGCAAGCTCGATCGGGGACCTTAACTCCGTAATCAATCGAACTCGGCCCAGAGCAATGCTCGATCGGGGCAAACAAATCCATAATAACCTTATGTCCATGTTCATTACCTATGACGCATGGTCCCGATGTAACCCATCAAAGGCATGTTCTACAAGCCACGTTTCCCAAGACATAATCATCCATTTAATAAATATCATTGTATAATGAAGTCATTCAACCATATCAAATTAATGATTAACAATTAAGAGTAAAACATCAGGCAGCTCAGGTGGAAAACTGATGATATTTGGAATTATTATAACATTACTATAATAATACTTATATTACCTTTAATAATTAGTAATTCAGTGAAATTATTTACTTTGCGAAACTAATAACCATATTAAGCATGAACTTTCAAAATAGCATATTAAAATCAAACTTAGCAATAGCGCAATGATTAGATGACTTTAACTCACAGGATTGGCGACCTCCTAGCTCTGCTCCGGTGCCTCGGTAGGAGCGAGCCGAACGAACTGACAATCAAGACGCCGGCCGCCGGTCGACACGCCTCACGAGTCCGATCGGCGATCCGAACACACCATCGGACTCACAACGACGGCCACGATGACGATCCCCG
The DNA here is from genome assembly GCF_019578655.1 of Ricinus communis. Classification (NCBI taxonomy): domain Eukaryota; kingdom Viridiplantae; phylum Streptophyta; class Magnoliopsida; order Malpighiales; family Euphorbiaceae; genus Ricinus; species Ricinus communis. The sequence goes on along the minus strand of NC_063256.1, from coordinate 6,585,329 downwards.
CTCCGATTCTCCGATCCGACACCCGATCATCCGGAGAGATTTATGCGGACGATCTCGACCGTCGATTCGCAAACGAAACCCGATCGCCACGAAACTAGTGCCATCGCGAAGCTTGGTGAGGAGAGTCGGGATACATCCTTCGATCATCCATCCTCCGCGGGGAGCTGGCCGAAAAAGCCAAACACGTACGCCACCATTTTTCTCTCCACCGGATCTTCCGTCTCGGCCACCACAGGCCACCGCTACTAAAAGAAAGCTCTCGCCAGAGGAGCCGATCGCCACCCAACTCGGCCAACAACGCCGAACGGCCGGAACACGCCTGGAAGCCGGCCGCCACACGCGATTCCCGCCTGGCCGACGCCGCTCCGGCAACGTTCCACGCTCACCACGCCGCCCGACGCCTCGCAACTTCCTTTCTCTCTTCCCAACGCCGCACTCTCTCTCTCTCCTCCTTTCTTCTTCCCCGACTTCTTTTTCTTTCAATATCGACATTAGGCCCCCGAACTTTTCTTTATTACAATTTGGTCCCTCAACTTTCTTAATTACTTACAATTTCATCCTGCAGAATTTAAATTTGACCCCCAAACTTCTTTTTAGCCTATCAATTAAGCCCTTAACTATTTAATTTGGGCCAAAACCGAATTATTGAAAATACACAATTACAAAAATACCCCTGACCGACATATTTATTTACGAAAATACCAAATTCACAAATTTCCATTGAAACCCCATAAAAATAACATTATACTTTTAATCCTTATTCCAAAATAATCCTCCAATTAAATCCTACACACAATTAAATTAAATAATCAATTTCCAACTCAAAATTTAATACTACTAATCAATTATAATACCAATTTTCCCAAAATTCTTTTATAAAAACATCTTTTATAATTTCTATCATAATTTTCCAATATATAATTTTACTTATATAAATATGCATTTGGAAAAATTTGAATAACCAAAATATAATCATTTTAAATTAAACCCAATAATAATGAGGCTAAAATTAACTTAAATAAAGACTCATTATTAAATATATAAAAATTCTGGGTGTTACAAGCTCATTTAGTTGATTGTGGTGATTATGCTTCACAATGGAAAGCACATTTATACTCTACTACATCTTCTTCAAAAGCTACCAGCAAGAAGACTAAAAGCATTAATGATTTGTTGAGTGAGCTGCCACCAGATCTGGGCATTGGAAGACTTTCACAAACATAGAAAAGAGGAACTGAAGCTAAGGGAAAAAAGACTTTCAAACCCCCAGGGTTGTTGAGCAAAGATGTTGGAGCTGAAGGAGTTAGCACAATAATAAAACCAGACAAAGAAAAACAGAAGATTGATAGAAGTGTTTCAACAAAGAAGAGAGCTTGGGTGCCTCCAGGAAATGCAAAGAACAAAGGAATTAGAATTGGAAACCCTAAAAAATAATGTTTATTTTGGTTGTTGTGTTGTTAATATGTTAATATATGTGTGAACCTAACATGTGGTCCTTTGACAGAATTTCCACATCTATATTTTTTGTAATGGCTTTTGATAGCCTTGGGTGTGGGGTTCATGTGGACAGAATTTCTACATCCATTTACTTTTTGTTTAAAGATTTCATTATTTAAAGTAATCAACAGCCTCACTTATTTATTATACAGTCACTCAATTTGTTTGTTGCCATGGTTGCTCTATATGACATGTCTGTGCATATTTATCATAACAGTAACATTCAAATGAAGCAATAGTAATCAATTACTGTAAAAACCAAATACTCATTTATCATTTCATTCATTCATCATTAAATTACATAAGTAACAGTAGTTGTAAATACTATTGTATCCAAAGTACATCTTTAAGTTAAGCTAACAAAAGTATATCTTCTAAATAACAATCCTAGCCACACCATAACAACTAAGCTTAGACAGGTCCATTCTGCACTTCATGCTCCTTCTTTCTTCTTTCATTTTTTGCAGCTTTGAATTTAACAAACTAATTTATTCTTGTACTCATTCAGCAACTCAGTCGTAAGGTCAGATTCACCAATGTCCATTCTTAACTTAATAAAATGACAGATGAAGAATCTATACAAGAACTTCATGCTTCTTCTTTCTTCTTTCATTTTATGCAGCTTTGAATTTAGCAAACTAATCCATTCTTGTACTCATTCAGTAGCTCAATTGTAAGTCAGATTCACCAATGTCCGTTCTTAACTTAATAAAATGACAGATGAAGAACCTGTACAAGAAGAAACCTTCATTACAACTAAAAACATATCAATGTAAACTAAGAGAGCATCCCTAAAACTTGCACCCGTGTTTCCTTCCATTTCGAGAGACGAAGCTCCACTTTCAGTTGTTTTTGGCAAACCTTCACTTGTCATTCCACATGCACATATAGATCAGTGGCTCAACTCTAATACTAAACACATTTTCAGTTGTTTCTTGCTCCATTTATTCAACAAGATAAAGAATAAGGAAGCTACAGAATCGATTATTAGAGAAAGTAAATCGATCAAAATCATTAAAACTAGGTTTCATAAATTAGAAATTTTTCTGATTTAGAGTTATTTATTTGGAGTTGAGATGTTGTTAATTGCTGACTTGGATAACTGTTTGTTGAGTCAGAAATAAATGTGTCAAGTGGTGTGTTATTCTTCATAAATTCGGCAGCCACATCAGTAAATAAGTGTCAGATTCTTTATTGGTACCGATGGAAAATACCAAAATAATAGAAGTGGTATGAAAAAGAAATAAATTGAAAGTTTGATACCAATTAGATATAAGTACTAAGATTTGGTACCAGCCAAGCATTAAACCCCTCGCACCCCCTCCCTGTGAGGCTGCCTTACGTTAAGGGAATTCTTCATCAATCAGTACTCAAGAGAATTTCAAGTACTTATAAATTGAAAGCAAGAGAGCACTAGTGTCTTGTTTTATCTTCAAGTGATCTAAAAAAGATGCTTTTCTTTTATAGCCATCAATGGCGCTGAGTGCCATCTCTGTCATTCAATCAATTGTAACTTTACGCTTCTTTAGCTTAGAGAGAGAGTTCTTTCCTTGAGTATGCAGATTTTAACTCTTGCTCTTCTTACAGGTCTGCAAGATGCATTTCATGAGTTTGGTATTTCATTTTTTTTTTTTTTAACGGATGAGTTTAATAGGTTTCATATTTGATGTTTAATGAGTTTGATATTTCAAGTTAGAGAAAGGGAAGAAATTTTGCTATTTGATAGGTTTAATGTTTGGTTTTGGAATTTCTCTCATCTCCAGATGTTTAAAATCAGTGAATGATGATTTTTAGAGAAGTTGTTGTCAACAATGATTTTGTTGTTAACTATGTGTTTCTGGAGTTGATGGTTATAGTGGTAATGATAAAATTGCAGAGGTGGCTAGTTTAGTTACAAAAATGGCATTAATGTTAAGATTGCAGTGGACAGTGGTGGCTAATGGCTCTAACAGCGCTGGTAGTGGGTGGTGGAAGTGGTCCAATTGGTGGTGATGGGTAACCTAGATACCCATGTGATGAGAGAGGCGGTGAATATGGGTACACGTATTAAGTTTTTTCTAATTTATTTAAGTCTTTTATTAAGATTTTTGTGGGAGTGGCCCATATAATACAAGCATCCATCTCGTAAAGAAAAAATGCTCTCATTTGTCCACATCAGTACAAGTTAACTGATGTTTAGTCTTAAACCAATGGAAGGGCTTGGATGGATTATTCAGGGGCCTGGCTGTACCTTCAGCCTCTAATGTATTCTTACATATGTACAATGCATTTGCTCATCACAAGTGTTTGATTTCATTACCGGAACCTGTTACTTGAGCAACTTGTAAGCATCCATTGTGGAGAAATGAAAATCTTCTGAAATTAGCAATTCTGTCTGCTACCGCAATTTCAGTATTGAAAATTGGATATCTGATGATAATTTGCGTAGAAGAAATTCTGACATGCTTTTGCCCAAAGTGTGAAAAGTGCCTGAATGGATACTGTAAAGCACTACTGCTTTGCCATTGGATATTGTAGAACACCTGTCAGAATGTCTCCCTACCCACAAGGGGAAATGGGACAAGTTGTAAAACAAGTGCACTGGAAAAAACTCACGTAATCATCTCTTACAAGTTATGGTTCCTACGATTGCTCTGAATCTGATCCTTCAAATCAATTACTTTCTTTTTTTTGCTTGAAACGTAAGCTGTACTTCGTCATATTCCAGCGCTTTACCATCACATCATTTTGAAAAATGATTAAAGTTTCTGTTTACTCTTAATTAACCATTATAGAGATCTTTCAGCCTATATTCTTCTCAAAATTTCTGCTAATCTTAATCTATTTTCAAGAAAGTGTCATGAGAAAGCCTCTCTATATTATTATTTGATACTCTCATTTTGCTGCAACCTGCAGGCATCGATTTCTTCTATATATACAACTTATCAAACATAAAAACGTAACTCCTTCAGCCCTAAAAAGAAACTGCAATTTCTTTACAGCTCGCCATTATCTCCCAAACTAACTCTTTTTTGACTTTACAAACAGAGCAAAAGCTTCTCCATGGATGTTTATGAGAAGATCAATAAGGCAGTTATAGTCTGTTCCGCTATCCAGGCAATGCGTGGCGTTTCACCAGCAAATTCTTTAGCGAAAATTCCTGTGAAAACCATTGAATTCCACTACGAACCATATTTTTCAAAACATCACAGGTCAGCAGGACTCGAAAATGGAGAGGCAGATGATGCGGTTCTCATCAACTTTGATTATTCATGCAAGCAGCCTCCACCAAGTGAGAAGCATAAGCCGCTTGTGTCCATTCAAAAGAACACTCAAGTAGCCAAAGTTTCTTTCAGGGTTGAACCCTATTCTGACCAAGAATCCAGGGCCAACCCCAAGGTGGGATCACCTCAATGTAACACACAAGAAGGAAGGAAATTAGGAGTGCAAGTTGAAGATAGTGTCACTGATTATATCAACCGTGTAAAGAATAGGATGAGTAAATCAGATGTTCGCAGTGTGTCAAATGTAAGTGATGGTAAGAATGTTTCAAGAAAAGATGAGTTTTCGGAATATATTAATCGTGCTGGGATTAAGATCAGAACTACATCAGGTATTGGTGCTGGAAGATTTTGATGAATGATGAAAATATTGGTAGTAGTGAGACCTCCACATTCTATTTGCGGATGTCTGTATAAACTTGTAGCTATGTGTCCTGTTTACATTCTAATATCAAGCATTTGATATCATGGCAGAAGAAGATAAAAAACATGGATGGAATCACTTTCTAATCTGTTGTTCCTAATTGGTATTTCTTGTAATAGAATCAAAATTCTATATATCCTATTAGGCTGATTTGTTTCTGGAGTAATTTTTGCAAAAGCTTGTAATTCTGAGTGATTAATCATACAATGATGTTAGCAACTTCTACAATAAACCTGTTAAGGTATCATATGATAACAGGATAATTAATTACTAAGCTCGCAAGTTATTTGATTATAACATAGGATCAAATGTTGCTAAGCTACACAGTCAAGATATACAAGTTCCAAAAGAATAATCTTGGAAGGTTTGCTCAATAAACCTTGATAAAATAAAACTGAAGCAACTCAGAGCCAGCATAAGTGTTTTTCCAGATCTGGATACTGTCACCTTTTGCATCATCTTTCTGAACTGCTGACCAATTATTTACCATCAGACACACTTGCAATCTTTTTCTCTTTTTTTTTTTCTTCTTTTTAAGTCACAACCGTCCGACTTGCATATGTTAAACTTTGCCGTGAGCGTTAGATTCTTAGTTGCATTACTTATAGCTTCCTTGTTCTTGGAAAAAGCTTATTCGAAATTGTCTTTCATGGGCTTTATTTTTGCTTAGAGTTCACTAAAAGAAATATAATTATCCTTACCATCTCATTTCAATCGGACCAGCCTCTTGGGAAAAGATAGCAAAATAATGCAGAATTACCTAGAAATTTCTGTGTATCATATAATAACTCTGTAGCAAGAAACATTGGGAATCATCAATTAGGCACTTGATTAGGTACATCTGTTAAGAGGCAGATGAGGGCAATGATTCTGGTGGGGCAGACTGTTCCTTGATTAGATTTTATGGAAGAAAAGAAAGAACGACCTTTTGTGAACCGAACAAGAAAGTCATGGCACACAATACAACCCAAAAGCATAGCTTAGGCATAGATTCCGAAAATTTCTTTAGTGGCCTTCCTTGAAAAGGCATCCTCTTTAAGGATGATAGCTCTAGCAGCTGATTAGAGTTTTCCTATCACAACTCAAGCCTTAGTGGATTACTGACTGGATTTTCCTGATTCAACTCGAATATTTTGTGATTCACTCTGTAATATACTTTAAATTTATAGTTCAAAAAGCATAGATTCCAAAAGAAAAATATCTCTTAGTGGCCTTCCTTGACTCGGGCAGCCTTCAAGCATATTCTCATCTAGGATGAGCTAGCATGGCAACTGATTGTGTTTTATTTTCTTTTTTTCATTCCTTAAAAGAGCAAGTGTAACACAACAACAACAAGAAAGGAAAAGAAAAGAACGAAAGGAAGAAAGTTATTCTAAGAAACCGAATGGAGTATGAACTAACTTCAGAATCTTCACAGCTAGAAATTGTGACCTCCATGACCTTAATTAGAGAAGCCAAGACATTATTGATTTCTTTTTTCCACAGTCAATACTGATTCTGATGCCTTGTCCATGCTGATTTGCAGTATAGTCAATCTACATTACTGTTCTATGAACTGTCATGTTCATATTAATTCATGTAAAACAGCTGCTGCTGGAAAGTTTTGAATACATCTTCACTTGAGTTTCTAGCTGTATGATTGTGTTGTTAGATTCTGAGTTTCGAAGAAAATGAGCACCAAGTGGAGAATATGATCCTAAATTATCTAACATTTAATAAGGTTATCTTCACTCCTCAGTAATAATCATTAGGAATCTCAGCCTAAATATGTCCCATCTAATTTTCTGCTAACAACAACTCGCTTTCACACAAAAACCATGAACGTATGGTCTACTAGTATTATAATTTCTATAGGCCATACTACCTTTTATACAGTATAAAAATATGATCCAAGTCCTCCAAGCCCTGCAGAGGTTGCAATTGCTTACATTTGCAGAAGTTTTTTTCGCAACCTATTCCTCAGCTCTCGGCTTTCAGCTTTTGTTCAGAAAATGGAGAAGAAAGGCAATACATGTCCCATTGGTATGTGTAAAAAGATGTACAAGAAAGTTACTGTCACTCCTGCATTCCAGACAATTCGTCGCATTTCGCATCGCCTGCAGCCGCCTAGGTATGCTAGTCCTTCCCCATCATCTCCCTCTACGTACACTACTGCTATTCAATCCAAACCTCCTGCAGATTCTTCCTCAAAGAATCGCAAGAGTAAGGAAACAGCGGGAATAATGGTCCCCATCAATTTTGAATACTCAATCCAGCCACCACTTGGGAACACCCAAGTTGCAAAAACTGGCCACAAGAATGAGGCTGAAGCTACAGCAACAAAAAGGATTCCTGCTCAAGTGATTACGGAAGAAGGTGGGAGATCAGGAGCCCACATTGAAGAAAGAGTTACCGAGTATATTAATCGTGCAAAGAGTCGGATCAGAAGGACCATCTCATCAAACCACCCTGGTGAAGGAAAGAAGGCGCCATCAGGAGGAAATAATAAGTTGACAGATAATGCTGCTGCTGCTCCAGGGAAAGATAAGTTTACAGATTACATTGAGCGTACCAAAAAGAAGCTTAGAACAACTTCAAGTATGGGTGTTGGCAAGAGAAACTCTTCCAAATGAAGATCAAGAACTAAATGAAGGCTATACATATACACTGCAAGGAATCTAAAGTTTCCAAATTACAAGGTCATTGATAAATAATTTAAAATGGTTTTCTGTTTCTATATGTTTGTGGGTGAAATCATTTTCAAAATGTGTTTGTTATTAATTGTATTCATTGGATAATTATATTTTTCATGTACTAAAAGTCATCTTTTCGATTATATACAAATGTTTATTTACGTGATTGATAGAATCACAAGCCTCATTCTCCTGATGATTGCTTGCTCGACTCATTTGCAAGTTATGCACCTCTTACTCCCACATTTTCATAATGCTCACTTTCTTGTGTTTGAACTCTTAATCAAGTTGTTGACTCATCTGCAACGTGGCAAGCCTTTCATTGACTTGTACGACGCGTGGCATGAATGCGGTCCACGCTGACTTGACGCCACGTGGGCAATGGCGACGAGCACAATTCCGGTGCCGTCAGATGAAAACTAGGCTTCAGCCCAAGCCTAAATGGGCTCTGAAGCAAGGTATCAAATGGGCTTAATTCGGCCCAAATTAGCTCGATGGGCATGACTATGATATCGAAAGATTTTATCCTTTTATTTTCGCTGTCCCCAATGTCAATAATTGTAAAAGTATATACACAAAATCAGATCAGGATCATTTGTCTATAAGCTACCCACCTAATCAAAAATACGTCATGTGCCAAAATGCTCCAGAATTAGTTCAATTATTGCAAAACAAATATACAATTTGTTTCAATTCACTCATAAATGAACAATCATTATTATTCGTTGCAGAAAGAATAAAGAAAAACAATGATCCCTATTACAAAATTCAATAGATCATGAGAACAGGCCATTCCTTTTCCAATCAAGCTCTAGAATCATGATGCTAGCTTCCTTTCTTCTTCTTTTTTTTTTTTTTCTGTTTCATGGCAGGTTTTCTTCTTTTTTAAGCTAACTAAAATTGTTAGAGATGTGTCGTCGTTAAGTGAATAGACAGCAAATATACATTTGTTCTTATTCTATGAAACTCCTTTTTTATCATTATTTTTAAGGAAAGGAACAAAGCCCAACCCTCATAGCTTTGAATTTGGTTATTGTTTCATGAATTGGGTTCGTTGCAAATTAGGCAAATGAATATCATTACATTTATGCCTTTTTCCTAAAAAACAATAATAAATAAATAAATGTATTGCCTTCTGTTATGATTTTGTGAAGTGTCATTACATTTATGTTTTTTGCTGCCTAATTTTCCATATTGGCTTTTCTCTTGTACCTGATGTTCCAAAGCCTCCTACAAAGGTGGTGTTGCAAAAATGTGTCTTCTTCTTCTTCTTCTTCTTTTTGTTTTTCTCTTTATCAATTAAAAGACTGCTTCCTGGTTGTTAGTTAACTTTCGCCAAGCACCAAAATAGAGAAAGAGCATAGAAACTGTATCATTTTTGGCGACCTATAATTTACATCCCAGCTACAACTGTCGACCTAATCATGTTTGTTTATTGGACTTACTACAAAATGGACAATCCACTTTATATCACAAGTACCTGTGATATATGGTAAGCTATCATGTGACGTAAAAAGAGAAATTAAAAATGAACTGTCCACAATTGGATAACCAAACTTATTTTCAGCTGTCTTTCTATGCATTACAAAATTAAATCTTTTTATGCAAATTAATGAACTTTTTATTAATTTTAGGATTTTGAAATTGTTCTTTTGGTAAAGGTGTTAAGGAGACGGATAAAAGGGGCAGTTTAGGGGTCCAAACCATTCCTAATGGAATGCGTCTGTAGACATCATCAGAAGGTTCATTTTTAGAGCTACGGCTCTCTGAATTTAAGAAGGCTTATAGTATTTATTATACTGCTATAACATTTAGGGTAGAGGCAGAGCTCTCACCTCTTGAGCCGTCTCAAAGACCAAACGTTTGTTCCTACTTTGACATTAATGCATCCTTTTTTATTATATATATTTAACCTAAGTGTTTATATATTTTATGTCCACCCCATTTACAAAAGAAAAAATAATAAAATTAAAAGAGACGAAGATGTGTGCAGTGCTCGTACACTGCCTGATCCCTATAATTAGACATTATTTATTTTATTTTTACTAATAATTATTTCAGGATAACATAATCGTAATTGTCCATTTTCCTAACTGAAACATTTTTAATTTGAATCGTCTCTAAAACTACAAATCTCTTCAACTGTAATCAGTTAACAATAATAGTGATGATAAAGAAAAGCTCGTAATCGTTGCATGTGTATAAAAATGTCAATATTGGAATTGTTCTTTTTCTCGAACAAATTTGTTTTTTCTTAAGAGTAATCGAATTGACTTTTGATCATAAGTGGAAAATAAGTAGGCACATTTTGGAGGAGAAGTAAAGTAAAATAAATATGCAATAGTATTATTAATTAGAAGCAGTTATAACTTGTGGATTTCAAAATATAAATGAATACAAAGCTGGCCTGATCCCATACCACTCAGGTATGATTCACATTCATATTTTAGTTGAAATCTGTCACACCAGAAAATATTCTTTGCTTTATATCCTTTTATTTTTAAATTGTTTTACCCTGAATTATTAATTTATAATTTATAAAAAAAAATCTTTTTAAACAATATATTGCATAAGCATTATTATTTGAAGAAGCAACAATAACGATAAAACTTGTGTCTTTTTTTTTTTTTTTTTCTGGTTAAAGCTGCTGTATAAATTAACACACACATCTCAAGTTAAATCTGTGCTAATCTAAAGGTTGAAACAACATCTACAATATGTGCACATTTTTATTTCTAATTGTTGGAATATTGAACCGACAATACCACTTCACATGATACAATATAATATATATATTCTCATACCAGCATGATATTTTAATTCTTTTTTATTTTTATATAATAATAAGGTCAAGAGGCTTCTGTCAATAACAGTGTTCGCCTGGCACATACGTAGCCTCGTGCTGGCTTTGCTGGACACAAAATTATATAAACTTCATATTTAAAGGGAAAAATAAAAAATAAAAAAGAAGAAGAAGAAGATGATACATATATAATATTGAAATTGAACAGCATAAAGCAATTTGAGTAAAGGTGATTTGCATGACGCTCCAATTATCATATACATATTGATCCACCCTACAACTATAATTTACCCAATTTCAAAAATAAATTAATTTATGAGATGTTATACAATATTCGTTTTCATATTATCATTTCATTTGACTTTATCTAACCCATCTTCAGTTCTTACTTTTTATTTAGTTATTTTATTATATGTATGGTTTATTGAGTTATTATATTCGTATCCACTCTTTTCTATATTAGCTATGTTGTGGCATGCATGAAGATGTAATACTTAGCTATAAAATAAATTAGATTTATAAATAAATGATCATAAGAATATTTTATTTTTAGGAGGAGAGGTTTTTTTTTTTTTGTCCGAAATACATTATCGTGAAAGTGTCAAAAAATAGTAATTGAAGTTGTATAAATAGAAAAATTAGACGAATGAATGACATTGGACGAGTGTAATTTTCTTTTATTTATATAATCTGCACAATATTTTAATTCATAGAAGTATCGTTTGTTCATTTTGATTTTGAATTGTATAGGGCATTGATCAGAAGTTTTAATTAGATCAAAGATATGAAACGCAACTTGCCCATTCATAATAACGACAGATCACTAATTACGTTTCATGTATGGGACCTATTTGATATATTTCCAGATAAAACCCAGTTAATATACTTATATGCAAGTTTCAAATGCTTTATTGTATGCAGGGGAAAGAAGAAAAGAGTACAAATTTCAAAGTTAACTTGAAATTTGACTTTTATATTTTAAGTCAATATCTTCGGTACTGAAAACATTTCCTCGTATAACATAATTAAATGACGAACAAGCAAATTAAAAAAAAAAAAATATATATATATATATATATATATATATTTAAATAAAACATTAAAATTTTTTTATATTTTAATTAAAATTTCGAATTCAAATTTTATATATATATTTTTAAATTAATATCTTATTACTCATTAAAAATCCAATTAAGCAAGTTTTAAATTATTTTATCTTGTGAACTAAAAAATTAAAAAAGGAAATAAAAAAGAGTTGTAGATAAAACCTTGGCTTTTTTTGAGCCCAAAACCTAACTCACACGAAATGCTGCTATGGTGAGGTGAGGAGAGATTGCAAAAGAAAAGCACAACAACCAATCCTGAAAGTCCATCAAGTGCTGCCATCATCCTACGTAATATATAACATTGGTCCAAATTCGTCCCCACCCAGCCCTAACCACATTAAATGAAGTCACAATAAGGTTGGTATTTTGTTCTTTCCTTTTATTTGTTGATCATTTTTGAGTCTATCTAATTCAAACATCAATTCAACAATTTAGTAATTTTGAGGTAGTCAAACCTTAATTTAAATGCCATGACCTAACTTTCATGCACCTTATTAGATGTTGCACCAGCCTATCTAAGAAAGTATACTTATTTGAGATATTAAATTGTGTTATTAAGAATCCATTTAACAGTTTAACATTTTACAATTCAAAAAGCTTAAACTGCTATCTTTTTAATAGTACAAGAGATGTAAAATTATTTTGGGGGTTTCGTTTAATAATTTAAAAGTTTGAATCTTTCTTTTTTGTAAAAATGACATTAAATTAAACATTTTGTGTTCTACAAATTCAAATTTTAGCCTTAGCGCTATTTATGTTAGATCTAATAATTCAAAATTATAATTTTACAGTTTACATTTCCGTATAGAATTAGTGTATAAATTTTCAATTACTGTAATTATAATCGTTCCGAAAAAAGGTTTGGAATTATAATTATTGTAATTATAATAATTCCAAATGAAGTTTAAACTTCTTTGTTTAAGATCCAAACAGTCATACGTCTCTTTCCTGTTATGAACTTTGTACTGCAACTAGCATTCCTTCATCTGCAAAGGAATCCATTTCTTTCTATCCTATTTAACATATTAGATGGTTGTGATGGACCCACGTGGCATAATTTCAACATTGATACTGTGAATTGCTATCGACTTATATGGATGGTCCATAATTAATGTGCTACTTGTAATTCACAAAAAGGTAACCAAAAAGAACACATTACAAGTGTGAGATAAAGACAGTATTTTATGGCATTGGAAATTTGGTAAGATTCTTGCATGTCTAACAATAGCTTTTATAATATAGAAATCTTTCTTCTTCCCCAAAAAGAATTGGCAAATATATATATATATGTGTGTGTATATATCCCTTGGAAAGATGTAAAGGACAAAGAGATAGAGGGGAAAAAGGTGCATAATTTTGATTCTCAATGATCAACTAATAATAGAGCAATAAATCATTATAAGTTATACTTGTAGCTTATGTATGGTTAGATGCAAAACTCTAATTGGCATTTTTAATCAAAAAGAGAAACTTGAATTTGAATTGGAATTGACTTTCTTTATTTTGTAGATGGTAAATACATGGGTATGAGTAATGGGATGGTCTCAATCCAACTGTCAGACTTTGAAGGGCACTTTTCTGATAGGGCTTTCATGTGCAACCCCTTGACTTTAGCCTAAAAATAGCAATGCCAATGCCCAATGGAATCAGACCTCTTTTTTGTTTATCATATAAGATCATCAGCTTTGCTTTGCTTGTGAACTTAAGCCTTAGCCACATATAATAGTTTTTGTTTGTGTTTTATTGGCTAGCTGAGGCTTGAGAGTGAGAATCTAATAAAGGCAGTTTAAAGGACTAGAATTTTAACCAAAGGGAAGGAACTTCCCCTCACTCTTTACATGGGATGCTTTTGAGCTTTGTCATCTTTTTGACACCAAATCATTTTTGGACACCAAAATGTTTTCTATCTTTATGCTAAACCTAAAAGAAAGTGACACTTCACAACTTTAAACCACATAATTGATTCTTTGATGCCTCTATCCTTTTTTCAATATTTTAAATTATAGAGATAAAACTATATAATAACTTTGAGTGGCTTGCATGATCAAATTAGAATAGGAATGTAATGTAAAATCAATTTCATATGGAATATATTAAAGAAATTATTAGTCTAGTTGAAACATTTAGAAAAGAACTTGCAAGAATTCCTCAATTATAATTGTTCTTATAATAATTGAGAAAGTATTTTTTTTATTAAATAGATTAACAAAATACCTAAAGAAAAAAAAAGTATGTAATTGTGAAAAATTCCCAAAATGAACTAAATCTATTGTGTCAACGAACTAATCCACTATAACATTGTAACATTAACAATATCATCGATTATACTCATTTATAGTATTTACATATTATCATCGATTACCGTCAGTATATAATTAATCGAAAATACTATTAATATAAAAAATATATTAATTTATTAGTTAGAACTATATATAATAGATTAAAATATATCTAAAAATGATTCTTTAAAGTCTTGTATTACACATTAACCACTGAATCAAGTACAAGTAATAAGTACCAATTATTCCATGATCCAAACCAAAAAAAAAAAAAAATTGAACAAGGAAAAGAATAAATAAATTAAAGCGAGCATCAGCTTTACTGAGGGAATAAGACAGCAAACATCTTTAAAATCCTGATTAATTGGAAAGATTAGAAGGTTAGAGAAAAGAGAGGAGGTAGGGGGTGGCTCAAGTAGCCGGCTAAAGTAATGGCATTAGGAGAGGGAGAGGAGTTGTCTGTTAAAGTGGGAGTGGTGGTGGTGAGTGGTGAAAGGGGTATCGTCCGCATGTGCACAATGCGCTTTGGTGGCCACAATGGAGCATAGCACAGGACACCAACCGCTCGCTTACAAAAAGAAAAAAAAAAAGGAAAGAAAGTGGTGAAGTAGAGCAATTGCATAGTAAAAGACCCCACACACCTTCCCTTCCTTACCTATAAGCCAACAATAGAGGCGCTTTCCCTTATGGACCCACTCCTCCACCATCATAAAGTAAAACCAACCTTAACTTCTATGCCTTCCTTCTTTTTCTTTTTTCTAGAACCACCAAACTCATCCTCGTGTTTCGCTAATGCTACACGGGCGCCATATTCTTATTCTCAACATTATTAACTTTACCTCCGTCACGGACTCCGGATGAAAATTTAATTTTATGGCAGTTAAATCTGATATTTTTTCTTTTAGAAAAAGGAAATAATCTTGAGATTTACCTTACTGTGCCAACCTCCACTAACACATGTTATCCATGCATAATTGGAGATCCTGAGTTTTCATCTAAAATCAAACCTTATTAAAAGTTGCACAATATGGGAAAAGTCTGAAGCGAAGAAGCATCTTTTTATGATCTCGCTTTTTAAAAGAGACACCACGAGATCGATCTCATAAGGAATTGTAGAGTATATATTATAGATACCAACTATCACACAAAATACTAAAAGTAAATATAAACACTCTAACCGATGTTTTGAGAACAATTTAAATGTTTATAAAAAAAATAAAATAATTATAAAATAAATATATAATTAGAATGATTAATATAAACTATATGAAAAAAATAGTATTTAATCCCCTTATTTTCCTTATGTCCAAATCTAATGAATGAAATGCTGATGTGTCTTTTCCCTAAGTCACTCAAACTAATGATGCAACATAGATTTGTTATATCAAAATATGTTAAAGATGATGTCCCTAATACTTTTAACCTAAAGTTTTTCATAACAAATATTAATATTAAATTGATATGATGGTGAATCAATAATAATAGATGAAACTAATATATATATATATATGAAGGTAAAAAAATCATTCATTAAACTCATAATATATATAAGGTTCAAACATAAATAAAAATTCAAACTAAATATTTATGGAATTTAGCCTGACATATTTAATCCAATAGTTATTGTAATTAAATAGAAAAATATAAGATATAAAAAATTAAAAATTAAAACTCCTTAAAAACTCAAAGACTCTTCGAGGAATGAACAAGATTAATCTTCACTCTCAACGTCTTTAAAAAATTTCTTTAATTCTTGAAAGAATATTGCAAAAAGACTAACTAGATGTAGAAAATGTTGAACTGTAGGAATTCCTGCAGAGATAATAGTCATCGACATTCCTTGTTCAATTAATTTCTACTTCTTAGAGAGATTTCTCTTTTAAAGTTATTCTCTCAACATATAACTACTATAGTTATCTCTTTATTGTCATAAACAAAATAAACAACTTAAAAGATAACTGTTTATTAATTATATCATAACTAATTAATTTTTTCTTCGTGGGTCTTGATAAATTCGGCTAGACCTGCGCTATTGGTAGTTCGCGTGTCTTATTTCCAAGCCTTTTACAACCACAGTTCATTTAAAGCTCATTTATGCATTTTTGGCTGAAATTCTCTTCTTTGGCTATTGTTTCTGAAATTAGACAAGAAAACTAAAATGAGGTAAAAGACACATATTCCAGCATATTATGCATATAAATCATATCAATAAATTACTAAAATATCTTAATTATATATATTAATATGAACCTATCAGTGAGCTTGCCCTTTTCGGACCTAATTGCTTTTAGGATTTTGTAATGTATCTAGTTACATTCTAGTTTTAGCTAAAATTACTGTTATGACAGTTGAGATATATGAGCTCAAAGATATAAAATAATATTATAAATTAATCTAAATAAAAATATAATAATTGCTTTTATTGGTCACATTTTCCTACAATCCTAGCAATGAGATGGAAGGAAACGGGAGATGAAAGAAGAAAATGGAAAAAAGAATCAACACAATAGAAAGAATGCAGAAACGGGGAAAGAAATTGATAAAAAAATAAAATTTGAAATATGCTTTTCAAATTATTATGAGTCACCTCCCACTCTTGTGCGTCTAATAGATGTTGATGACGTTGTTAGGATTTGGATTGAGGGGAGAATTGCTCTTCACTAGGAAGTTTAGGGGCCAAATTGCCACTTTAATCCTCCCTGAAGTGTATATAGACTTATACTAAACAGAAGGACAAATTTGCAATTCCCACTAAATAGTTAGAATCCTATCGATCAATTTATATTAGATTAAGAAAGTTTGCTATTGAAGTCAATCATGTCACATTAATGCTAATTTTTAATTGTATTTGCAAACAAAATTATGATTAATTAGCAAGCCTGCCAAAAAATGTAACCAATTGAACACCGCATCTTTCTTTGATATGGGAATTAATGGGTCTGAGTTTATAAATTCTTGGTATGGCAAGTTGATGCGTAGAATTGAGGATTTATTATTTGACTAGCTAACCGTTAATAGTGTTTAATTATAATGAGTCCATCCGTGACCATTTGATCTAGCTCGTGATTCCATTTATCATATGTTTACTGTTATATGTTTCTATTAGCAATGTTCTTTCTTATTTTGCTGCCTCTTGGGGTGGGGAACACATCCTGAGTTTGGTCCCTAAAATTAGCCGAGGGGTTGCATGTATAATGGGATTTTATAATACTGTAGCTTTTTTAAAATTATTATTATGAAAGATTTATTAATTATTGTGTTTGTAATATTTAAACTAAATAGTTAGATATTGGTTTAAGATCTTTTATTTCAAATTTGAACGGTGAACAGTTATTTTATTGGATAAAAAAATTCCACCAAATAATGAAAATTATACAGACATTGAAGATAGATTCTTATTTCATAAATTTTCCATTCCTTTTTTGAGTAAAATCTGTATTATATGAATTTTAATAATTAATTAATCCCAGTGTTCCTGTTAGCACTGCAGAGACATGACTCATTAAAATTCCTGGTAAGTCTAGAAAATGATTAGCAAAACGTTAAGGAAAAAGATGGGTCCTCCCGCTAGAGTTGTCTTTCCGCACTTTTTGTACAGTCTTTCACATTGCTAACAGAAGATCAATAGGAATATAGAAAATTAAAAGGAAAAACCAAAACCATGTCGATCTGAATTATTGGTTTGAGTTGGATATATTTTGATATTTTGTATTTTAATAGGTTTAAATTACGGTAATTTAGAAAAAGAAAAGAAGCATTATTAATATATCATAACAATGACAAAGTTTGGAGTTTTCTTTAGAAGAGCAAGAAATATATTTTGAAAAAAAATTATTTAAGTTTTATAAATTAAAGAGTTATGACTTTCATTAGTACTTTTTCATGAATGTAATGATTAGGTTTAATAATACAGAAAAATACGTAAAAGAAAGTTCAAAATGAAACACCTTTCAATATAACAACTCAAATCTCCATCTTGAAAGGAAAAAAAGAAAATTGTCAACAAAACTATTGTGGGTCTCCCTAAAATATGGAAATGTTTAGCAAAATTACTCACCTCCTCCGAATGAAATAATATTACTAAATTAAGTAATTCTGCACGTGCCATATACATGACGGCCGGAAAAAAAAAAAAAAACAAAAAAGAGAGAATCGTTTCCTGGCAGTAGTAAAAGGGGGTGATTTTAGTAAGTTCACTTTGTATACCTTCTAATCAAACTTGGAACAGTTTTTCATAGACACAAATACCAAACCAAACCAAGCCATCTTCCCCGGCCAGGCCAGCCCTGACCAGACCGTAAGTTAACTAACGAACCTTCACACAATTTAAGTTCTGCCACGTCAAAACCTCTCGTGAAATGCCACGTAATTCGTTGTGGATCCCTCATGTCTTTTCTCTGTAACATAAATATATATTACTCATCGACCAAAAAACCTCCCATTCGCATGACCCAAACCCTCTTTGCTTTCACCTCTCTGTATTTTCTCTCTTCCCTTTCTCGAGATCAACACAACCCCGATATCTCGCCCTTCAGGTAACCCCATAGCATTCTTAAACCCCCCATATTTCGGAGCTACTGGTTAGGTAAGTCGACACTTATAAAGAAAGAATTACTGTTTCTATATAACTTATTAAGCAGTGATGCCGATGGCGGCTGGGCCAGCGACGCCGACGGATCGAGCAGCACCGGCGGGGCCCACGGTGGTACCGATACAAGCTCCGCCAATGATGATTTCTGATGCTTTCGCGAAAGACGCGATTCTCGCCTGGTTTCGTGGGGAATTCGCTGCTGCCAACGCGATTATCGATGCGCTCTGCAGTCACCTTGCGCAGCTCAATGGAGGTGGTGCCGGTGGAGGATCGGAGTACGAGGCGGTGTTTGCTGCTATTCATCGGAGGAGGTTGAATTGGATCCCGGTGCTTCAGATGCAGAAATATCATTCGATTGCGGACGTGGCGGTGGAGCTAAGGAAAGTGGCGGAGAATAAGAGAAGTACTAATGACTGTGAAATGATGAAGATTGATACTAGTAGTACTGATAAAGTAGTGCTGAAAGAGGTCTGTTTGGACGATGAGAAAAAAGAAAAAGTTGGCGACAGAATTACGGATTGTCTGGGAAATGGCACTGTTGAACATGACGGCGGTGACGAAGAGGAGGATTCACCCGTCAGTGATATTACTGATTCAGGTAAGTATAATAATCTTTTCGTTTCTATTGTTATCTTCGAAACGTCACCCTTTTCCTTATATACACACACTATTTTTGAGAGTAAAGGTGCTCGCTTTTTGTCTCTCTTATTCTTAATTAGTTTCAATCCAAGTAATAGACTTTTTGATGCTTTCATGTTTGATTTTCGTAATTGTGTTGGACGATCGCTCATAACGGAGTTTAATCGACGGCAGATTCTGTTAAATTCACTGAATAACTGAACTGACTCTGTTTTATTTTGTTTTGGTCCTCTGAAAGTGTTTTTTAATCACAAAAAATACTTTTGAATACTTCAAATCAACTTTTCCTTTCTTTTTGTTTTCTTTTTCCTTTTCAGAATAAGAAAATAGTTAATACTGTTTGGTGGAAGAGAAAGTAAAATTTTTTCTAGTAGACTAGTAGTGTGATGATTTCAGCGCAGTTAATGTTCCTAAATAAAATATCGCATAGCTAATTACTTTTTCCTCCATTTTCCCAGGAATCAATCAGAATTCAGAAATATGTTTTTTCCCATGATCCCAGATTCAAAACTCAATTTGCGTTTTTGAATTCAAAGTTCCGTTAATTTTGATAGGTGCCGTTTTCATTGGTTTACTTTTTTTTCCCTCTTTAAAGGCAAAAAATCCAGAGTTGCAGGACTTGCTAAAAAAAAGAATTAAACTTTATCAATTTTCATTAAAGTGATTTAAAAAAAAAAGGTGATGGAAAAATAATATATGATGTGGTTTTGTGGAGGTTTAATTAATGGGGTTTGAATACTTCGAGGTGGTGAAAGGGTTGTCTGCATCCGGTGCTACAGTTAGTTTTGGGAGTAGCGAATGCCCTTACGTTTGATGCAACTGCCTGGAGATGTGTGCAATGATTTTATTGTTGGCGGCGTGTGGTGGCAACCGTCTGATCTTTTTCTTTTACTTTCACGTCATGGCTGCTCTTTGAAGGTTCCATGTGGCGTGCGTTTGTTGAGCTTTGACAATCTTTTTAGGGGTTCAGATTTTGCCAATCCCGAAGTTATTAAATCTAACTCGCTCTTGGGTAGACTCATTTGACTGGACCGAGTTTACAGGTCAACTCAGTGGTCATTGGGTGGGTGGGCGATCCAAAGATGATGGACAAAAACGTTGTGTTTGGTTAGCCGGATAAGCCGATTCAAGATTCGAATCTTTCACAGTGCTGAACTGCTTTTTGCTTTTTTGAAGCTTTGTTGGCTTATTTGGTGGTACCATATGGTACAAATTTGACAGTGACAGCATAGTCACAAATGGGACAAATTATTCTCCGACCGCTTGGGAAATTGAAAAAGAAGGGAAGGGGGTAGCTGGCTGCTATTGACTAGCGTGAATTGTGTGATCAAATAGAGATACGACAATGAATAAAGACAACAAAATAATCACCTAATTAAGACAAGAATTCTCCGTATAATTATTAGAAAATCATGTCTTTCATAATGCAAAGCATATGGGTGTGATGATCTAGATTTGCCAGAACTATCAGGGGAATCCTGTGTTCTGTTCTGACCTCGAAAATTATTTGTCCCATATTTGTTATTTTTTCTTCTCAAACAAAATCTACTAATTGAATTTGAGTATTAACTGGTTTAATAAAAAACATTGTGTTTTTCTTTATCCTGCTGGGAGATCACATTGGTGTTAAGGAACAAAAAAGATGCATGATAGGAAAATATATAATGATCTACTGTGCTGTGACATATGAAAACTCTATATGAGGGAGGGGGAGGGGTGGGCGGTGATTGGTGTTCTCTACTTTAGTGGTTAGTGTCATTTTCAGCTCTAATTAATCTCATGGTCCATAATAGTTGAGTTGCTTGCTCTAGCCTCTAGGTGGTATTAATGTCACACTTGAACATCTCTGATAAACCGAATTCTATCTGGGTAGTGAAATCCCTGTCATGAATATTGAATGCAGTTCCCTCTTTAAATGGGTACGACGAGGTACCGGGGTAACCTCGCTTTCCCACTGAATGCTAATAAATAAGTAGGGTAATTCACAATTTCTGTTCTTTTTTCGAAATGAATGGTAATACCGTAATCTTTATATCATTAAATATGATCATAAAATCCAGATATGCTATGGTTTTATAGATGCTATGTGTTGTGTTACTGTTGAAAAGTTACCAATATCACGTTGTTCTTCTTGTTTTCCAACTATGCTTATCAAATAACCAAGAGAAAATCAATGGATCGGCTTGTCAACTATTTTATATAACTTTCATCAAAACTTTCGTTTTGCTCTGTTGCTTCTTTGCAGTTATGCCTTCATTTTGCAAGTCCAAGGGCCTGATTTGTGGTAGCAAAGTGATATGCTTTGCTTCTTTTAGTTGTGCCAAGTCTTCATTTTTTAATTCTAAACCTGATCTCTCGTAGTAAAAGAAGTGAAAATCTTTGCTTCTTTTAGTTGTGCTAAGATAAACGTGTCAGTAAAATTTGGTTTTGATGACAAACGATCTGACATCCGGGCCTTGCTGACTCCATTTTATTTCTTCCATTGGGAATGCAGGATCTCAAGAAGTACAGTCCCCTGGTGAGAGCACTGACATATGTTCCAACCATGAAGACTGCAATTTGAGACCTGATCAAATCAAGTTGACAAAAGGTTTCAATGCCAAGGAACAAGTGAAAGGGCACATGGCGAGTTCTTTAATTCAAAATTTAAAAACATTCTTTCCTTAGAGAAGTTCGATTCAGAGAGTAGATATCCCTTTAGTATATGCTGTTAAAAAAAGCAGCCAGCTGTTACTGATTGAGAGATATTACAACTGGCAGGTAAATGTTGTGAAAGGTTTAAAGTTATATGAGGACGTGTTCACAGATTCTGAGCTGTCCAAGTTGACTGACTTCGTTAATGAACTTCGAGTGGCTGGTCAGAATGGGGAACTTGAAGGTGACCTTTCTCTTTGTTTTACTTGTATGGTTAAGCACCCTTTACTTTAGAATCTTAAATTGAAGCTTAGATGGTAATAGCCACTTTTAGCTTTGGTTTTACATGTTTGGCCATTTAATTTCAACCTTCATCAAAGTGAGTTGCATTACTAAAACATCAAAATGATTTTCAGTTCAATTTCAAATGGAGCATCTTGACCCAGAGTTTGAATAACTAGCAAGTCCGGAGAATAGCCTGGTGAAGCCCATCTTTGGGGTTCTCCTGATTTGCTAAAGTTAGCTTAGTAATCTTTCCTTCGATTGCCATTTGTTTTAGTTGTGACCATATTTGCTCTTAATGTGTTCTGCTGTTGATGAAACAATTAGTAATGGAGCGGTTGTCACATTCCCATTTGGATGTTTCAACTGAACTCCTCAATGTCACTTGCCTCTACTTTGTCTTAGTATGCCATTTATCTATACTTCACTTTTGCATGGAAAAGATGATCTTTGAATTACAGTCAAAATTTTCAGCGACTGACAGGCGAGACGTTTTATTCATGAGAACTAAATTGATCTTCTTTTGCATTTTGTTCATGACAGCTAAACCGATCTTCTTATGCGTTTGTTCATGACAGCTAAAACGATCTTCTTATGTTGAATATAGGTGAAACTTTTATTTTATTCAACAAGCAGATGAAGGGAAACAAGAGAGAGCTTATTCAGCTTGGCATTCCCATTTTTGGACATATAAAAGAGGAAGCTTCAAGCAAGAAGCAAACAAGTAAGTATCATCTTGTCTTTTCATAGATAATTTTCAATAAACAACCCTCTCTTTTTTACATTGTGCGTATGTTACTGTAATACTGCGGCATTTCACAATTTCTCTTTGATTTTAGCAGGCAGTATAGAACCAATTCCAGCGCTTCTCCAACATGTCATCGATCACCTGATTCAGTGGCAGCTAATACCAGAATATAAAAAACCAAATGGCTGCATCATTCATTTCTTTGATGAGGTATCCTTTCTTTCAATAAACCTGTGTTTTCTCATTACTGTTAAATAGATGGAGCGTATACATATGTGTTATGTACTTGTTTTGGATCTCCAATTCATTATATGAAAAAATTGTTAGAGAAATTTATAATTTTGGATGCAGGAAGAATATTCACAGCCTTTTCAGAAGCCACCCCATTTGGAACAACCAATCTCTACTCTTCTCCTATCTGAATCAACAATGGCTTTTGGACGTACTCTTGTGAGTGACAATGATGGGAATTATAGAGGTCCACTCATGCTTTCATTGAAAGAAGGGTACACACTGAGTTTTTTAAATTGATCCCATACATGTCTATTAATGTAAAACTTTGCCAGATGCTCATAATGTTGGACTCTATAGAAAACCTTTGAAAATGAGGGAATAGCTTCAATTATGAAATAGTTAGATAATCAAATACAACTTCTTAAATAAACCATTTGAGATAGAAGTAACATCACATAATTTTACTATTGTTATATGAAGATAAGTGTTTAGTGTGAATGTAGGAGTTAAATTATCACATATCTACTTCAGTTTCTGCAACTTGCATTAGTAACCTCCTTCAAAGCTGTTTGGCAGGAATTCTAGACATTTCTTATTTCTATTTTCTGACTGACAATCACCAAAAGTAGAAGAATGATAAAATATTGTAACCAGGCTTTATGCAGAGTTTAATTGCCTGAAAGTATTTAAATAGTTATTAAGCCTATGTTTGTTTGAGAGGACGAGAAGTTAGAAGGATATTTTGTGTTTTTTAAAACGTTATGGATAGCTGCAAAAGAAAAGGGAAATGTGCTTAGTCTGTACTCTGTAATGCTTTCAGAATATAGATCTCTCCACCTTTGACTTTTCCATCGTCTCAAACAAAAACAGCCTAAATCTCAATACATATCCCCAGACCACATGTGCCCTTCCTTTCTTCACAAGGCCTGTATTTTTCACGGTGATCATTTTGTGTCAACAAAGTGGTCTGTTTACTTATTTGTTGTTTGTTTCAAAAAAAAATTAATCTTTTTTTTTCTTACACCTTGTCAAGTAGTTAAATAATGGCACTTAAGTATATCCTGTTATTTTGCAGCATCCATTAAATTAGCTTATGATCTTGAAATATAATTCACTGAAATTTTCTTTGCTAGAAGAAGTTTCGCTCAGCTTATTTTCATTGCAAGTTGATCATTACTTGATTTTGGTTATTTTCTAGGTCTCTTTTAGTCATGAGGGGAAATAGTTCTGACATGGCAAGGCACGTCATGTGTCCATCTCCAAACAAAAGGGTCAGCATCACATTCTTCAAAGTGCGCCCTGATGCCTACCAAGGCCAGTCACCACCAACTAGTCCCATGGCTGGTGCCATGACCTTATGGCAACCTGGAGTGCCAAGCCCATATGCTATGCCTAATGGAGCTATTGGGGGATACGAGGCAGTAGATACAATGACCAAATGGGGAGTCCTTCGTACCCCAGTAGTCATGTTAGCTCCAATGCGCCCTATGGTGTTGAGTCCAAAAAGGATGCCTCGTGGTGGCACTGGAGTTTTCTTGCCCTGGACTGTAGGATCAAGAAAGCCTGCAAAGCATCTTCCTCCACGTGCTCAGAAAGGACGCCTTCTCGCATTGCCTTCCATTGAAAATCATGCAGCAGATTCTTCTGAAATAAGTGTAGGTACGGAAGGAAAGTCAGCGTGATCTTACCCTGAGGCAGTCATGAGGCCAAAGGCAATACGAGTCAACAATATAGGTAAAACTCATGAGCACTTCTTGCTCATTGTACAAAGTAGGCCTATGTGCTGCCAAAGAAAAAGTTTGTTTTTCCAATTCATTTCTTTCTTTTTCATTCTCGGTAAAATTAGATTCTAATTTCAGTCAGTACACATTTCTGTGGTATCAATCATGTAGGGCTTTAGCCTTTAGGGATAGTTGAGCTTTAAGTCTGAAGAGTGTGAATTAGCTCTTTTGTAGACGGCAGAATTTTGTATTGATTAAAGTAATTTATATTTGATATTTTCCATAGACAAATAATTGTGCTCTGGTTGGATGTTTTCTATTCCCATTTGCATATCAAGTTCGTTCCAATTGTAATATGGTGATTACAGTATAATCTGCAGATTAGTTCCACCTCTTTTGAATGGTGGTGGCATAGCTTACCGCTCAACTGGCTGGAAGTTCTTTCTTGTTGAAGACGAAAACACTTATCATAATCATGAAAATCATTGTATCTACAGGGTTGAGCAACCTCAAATATCTAATTCAATACCATCTTTGGTTCAGAGCACCGTTTTTCTCAGCCACACTATTTTTTCCGCATAATGAGAAATTCTTGTACAGAAAACAGTTTGTGTTCCCCTTATTTGAAGGTTTCTGTCAACTATAAAGTCGCAGGTGATGCTGTATTTTGTAGGAGACGCCTTAGGAGGGATGGAGTTGAGTCTCAGTTCTTCTTCCAACTGCTCAGTAGTTCTTCCTGGAGTTGAAAACAGCTGCATTCCATCAAAGATTGTCAAGTCCCATTTCATCCAAAACATCCTTCTCAATGCCAAGACGCATAGCTGGAATAGTTGTCAACCAAAAAAAGTACAACTTCAACCCATGAAAATAACCATCACAACACCCTGGGAAAAATGTAAAACAGTATCCTTCTCAATCCCCAGATGCATACCTTGAAGTGTGGGGTGAGTAATCCATTACTATTAAAAAGGGATGATTAATCCACTTCTATTAAACAAGGGATGAGTAATCCGTTGCCATTAAAAGCACTACATTAATATATGATTTTCACATATCATACAGGTCATGATGCTTATGTTCTCATTCAACTGCTCCACATTAGAAACTAGAAACTTAATCCTTTAAAAAATAACAAGTGAGGTAAGCAATTATAAAGAGAACGTCTAAAGGGAGTATCCAAAAGTAAGTGTTGCTAGCATTCAATCATTAATGCATATGTATCAGCTGAATTATAGCCCATAGATAATCGAGTTGTTAAAACTTCTAGATCACAAACTTCACCAGTACAAATTGTTGAAATCGCATTCTGAATGGAAGCCATAAGGTAACCATCTCATGACTTGCTGCAAAATGAGGGGGAAGTGTAAACTGCTTGAATGGAAGCCATAAAGCAACCATCTCATGACTTGCTGCAAAATGACGGAAAGCGTAAGCTGCAAAAGCTCAATTATTGTTATGACTGCCAATTGCAAGGCTAACATAGGGATCAATCATATAACACATATACAAACACTCAAAGAAATGCAATAAAAATCTAAGCTGAATGTATCATGTATGGGAGAATGTAGAGCTTTACTGAGAACAAATTAACAAAATGAAATATTATTATAAACACATTTGTTTCAACTTCAGGGTACAATAAAAGATAATATTTGCACTTTAAAGTGTACATAGAAATGAAGGGGGGAAAAGAAAGAAGAAGTTCCTCCTTAATTTGTGTAAATTTAGATAAACAAAGATGGAGGAGACAGACAATGAAAACAAATGTCTAGTTATAAACTTAAACAATCGCCTCAAGCTTTAACTGGCTCATCATCATCTTCAATATCCCAGCTCAAATCCTCCTCTTCTTCTGCAGCACTCAACCGCCTCCGCAAATCAGCCTTATTGGGACTTCCACTATAAGTTGCTTTCTTCTCATCAATACTGCTCAGATCCTCAATCTCATCCCACCCAAGATCTTCCTCCTCTGGCATCGAGGGGTGGCTTGATATAACCGAAAAATCACTATCTTTAGATGACTCTCCATTATCAGCCTTTCCTTCTGATCCTGCTTTCTCATCGGACTTTGACACACTTACTTCCTTACTCTTGTCCAAATCCACTGTCTCACTAGCTACATTGTCACTACTACTCACTGCCCTCTCTTCCTTTGCTTCCTCCCCATATATTTCATCCTCCTTCTCCTTCACATTCAATGATTGTTCAAACTCTCTATCATCCATCTTATTAATTTCACCACTCTTAACAACTTCCCCATTCTTACGACCCAAATCCTCATTTTTCTTCAAACTAACAGGCTCATCATCATCATCATCATCAACATCCCAACTCAAATCCTCCTCTTCTGCTGAGATCGCTCGCTTAACAAGATTAGCTCTCAAATCTTCAGCTTGTTTAAGCTTAAAAACCTTATAACAATACCTGCACCAAAAAGTCTCTTCATCAACACCAGTGGGCACAACCCTTTTGTAAACACTCTCAATAGCACTATTCTCCCGAATCAAGCTTTCAAAATCCTCTCTTTTCTCTTCCAAAACAAACCCTAACTTCCATTTCTTATAATCATCCAAATCCTCAGGCTCCTCACAATACGTACTCACATCACCTTGAATTAACCTTACTTGAGCATCAAAACGACTATAGGGTTTCGAATTCAAATTCTGTTGACTTGAAATACTTCTCTCATTATTATTATTATCGGAGGAATCGGATTCATGATCAACGGCCAATATTGCATCCTTACCTTGAGAAATGATCTGGGCCGTACCTTTAAGAACGGAGGTACCAATCTCATCGATCGCGTGACCCACAGTTTCAAGAGATCCATGGGCCACCTCGATCTCCTTTTTCAAACCCGAGCCGAATTCTTTTAAATCGCGACGGTAGATATCGATTACGGATTCGGATTTGGTTGTTAGGGTTTTGATTAGGCCACCAAAGCTCCATCCAGTGGAATCATGATCGCTAGGATTTGGTTGTGGAGTGGGTGGGGAGGTGGGATCGGAGTCGGCGTGTGATTGGTTATTATTGGATTCGAATCCGGATTTTGGAGAGTCGGATTCGTCTGAGAATACAGATTTGAAGAAGTTCATTTTGGGGGAGAAATTTTTAGTGGGAAAGGGCAGATTATTGTGAAATTGTGAAGAGTGTTGCTAATGCTAATGGCACACTTATGTGTCAAAGTGCGCGACCAGTAGAGAAAGTGATATGTCTATTTCTGGACTACAAATACGGTGTCGTAAGGTCTCTGGCTGGCTTAAAGTGGGAGCTGGCAATTCCTAGTTTCATGTAGGGAGAAATCTTTTGATTTGTACGGGGATGGCAGTGGTACGCGATTAGTTCTTTACAATTACTCGCGTACTATATAATATCAAAATTTATCCAAGTCATATCAACATTTCTCTCCCTAAAATTCATTTTTTCCCTATCTAAGGTTTTAGTTTGGGGGCTGGTGATATCATATCAAATTTTGGTTTTTATTTCTTTCTTTCTTTTTCCTTAGTTTAATTTGTTTAGTGCCTTTTGTTGATTTTCTTGTTCTAGTTTTCTGCTAGTCTTTTTCCGAGATTTGTTGTTTGGTGCAGTGTTATCCGCTGCTCTTGTCCGTTGTATTTCTTTGAAAGTTCGTCTATGGATGGATGCGAGCAATGGCGAGGGTGAGTTGTCGGTGCTTCTTAAGGATGAGACTTTTTTAGTCGTTCACTCATAATTGGATTAACATCGTTGCCCCTCTCCACCATCGATAGGCATTGTAAGGTGGTGTAGCCGGGTCTTTTCCATCGTTTATGATGCCGTCTATTGAGTGTTAGATATTATAAAGTGGCATGGTTAGGTTTTTTCCATTGTTTCTATTGTCGTTTGGTGGATGTGTTTTATCGCTTTCATCTCAATTTTGTTTCGTTGTGGCTTAAGAATCGATGGTACTATCACTTTGATGTATGGAATAAATTATTTTCTTTGTTCTTGGTTGCTCGTACTTCTCGCATATATGGAGGACTTTAATGGCGTTGATTTTTTTTCTTTTTTTGCATAATGGTTGTTGCTATTTACAGGGGAGGGGGAGATATACTGATAGTGTAATCATTGCACTCGACAATAAAGGTCTATCTTTGGAGTCGTCAGTCTCTTATTTCAAATAATATTAATTTTATGTCTAACGATTTTGATGAAAATATAACTATTTGCCAATTCATTGTTCGATGGCTATTGGATGAAACACGTTTAGAAGAGGTAGGATCCCTCAGGGATCGAGAAAAGAAAGTGATGCAATTTAAAAAAAATTAATTATGATATGAGACCTTAAACATTTGAGGTTAGTCTTATACAAATAGCGAGAGGAGTTGTGTACCAAGCTCATTTTGTTCTTTAAATAAAATAAAACGATTTTTATATTTTTAGTTAAACTCACAAATATAGCGTTAAATTTTTTGTTTTGGGCATTTAACGGCCCATTTAGGCCCGTTCCCAAACATCAAGACGACCCAACGCAACGCCCCTATCTAACCCGAGTTTATAACCCGGTGACTCTACATTTAGGGTTTCTAGGGTTCATTTCACTCTCCATATCTCTGAAACAGCGAGCGAGAGAAAGAATCAGAATCCTGAATCCTCTAACGCATAGCAATGGCGCCGAAGACTCCAAGAATCAGCAGAAATCCAAATCTAGTTCGCGGAATTGGAAAGTATTCAAGGTCTCAGATGTACCACAAGAGGGGTTTATGGGCTATCAAAGCCAAAAACGGCGGCGTTTTCCCTAAGCACGACCCAAAACCTAAGCCTGCTTCTCCTGCCGAGAAACCTCCCAAGTTCTATCCAGCCGATGATATTAAGAAGCCTCTACATAACAAGCGCAAACCCAAACCCACAAAGCTCAGGTCTTTACTGTTCTTTTTTGCATTTGCTATTACTTTTTTTAAAAAAAAATTTCAATGTCCTTTTAATATTGATCTGGAATGTATAATGCTGACTTTCTGCTATGTCTGCATTTATTTCTCAATTTCACTGTATTTGTGCAAATTTGTTTTGTTTTTGGTTTTTTAGCTTTGGTATTTCTTTTTTTGAATTGTTTTAACGTCGTTGCTATTTGTTTAGCATTAGTTTTAAGCAAATGATGAGGGTCTATCGTACAATTATGGAGTAGATGCATTACATGGTGGTCAGTGATGTCGCCTGAGTGAACTCGGTCCACACGAGTAATCTGCAAAACAATTAGAATTAGAAATGGACCAGGTTGCTTAAGTTAGTAAGTGCTAGGCTTGGGATAAGTTATTGAAGGGTTATATTTGCATTACCTCAGCTTAGTGAAGATCCCTTGTATTTATAGAGTTTACCTGGGGGAGTGGTCAGGTATCAGAATAGTGGAGATCCTGTCCTGAGTTTTAGGAAACATGTCTTTCTATATTATCGGAGGTAAAGAATGTTTTGATGGCTTTATTGCTAAATCCTTGTTCTACGGCGAGTTCTTTAACTTGCTAGGGTTCTAATATGTATGAGTATGTATTAGTCAGTATGTGTTGTGATTATTGTGTATTTGTTATTATGGTTGTAGGGCTAGCATTACTCCAGGAACTGTATTGATTATTCTTGCTGGAAGGTTCAAGGGCAAGAGGGTTGTCTTCTTGAAGCAACTTTCCTCTGGGTTGCTTTTGGTTACTGGTAAGGATAATTGGTTTGTTTTTTTTCCTTTTCTTTTAAGTATTTTATACTATAATGATTAGTGTAGAAAATACGGAAATAATTTATATTGATATGGTAAAGGCATTTATGTAATTTTTCCCTGTGAATTTAGGTGTGTTTCGATCAGTATAACTGCTTGTAAGTGTAGTCATGTACTTATGTGGGTAGTGCATCACCTTCCTTTGGTTTCAAACTTATTCTTCAGATGTGTGCTCATGAAATTTGAAAAATCTGTGGTCGGAACATATTAATCTTTATAGAAACAAACTTTATCAGTAGTAAACAAGACTTTGATGACCTGAAATTGAGCATTCTGGTTTCATCTATTTATTTTTATAATCACTCTCAGTCATTCTCCTTATCATCCCATGCCTTACTGGCCAACAGGAAGTGACTCACATGTGTGTTAATTAGTTGATTTATGTTGCTCTGTGCTGCAGGACCATTTAAGATTAATGGTGTCCCTCTAAGGAGAGTGAACCAATCTTATGTGATTGCAACTTCAACCAAGGTTGACATCTCTGGAGTTAATGCTGATAAGTTTGATGACAAATACTTTGCCAAGCAAGCCGAGAAGAGGAAAAAGAAGGGAGAGGGCGAGTTCTTTGAGGCAGAGAAAGAGGTTGGTTTGCTTGTTTTTGTCACATCTTGTAAGCTATTGGTTTTATTCTATTCTGTTTTGCGCCTGTTCTAGTATTCATTGCTGTATGAACCACTTTTCAGGAGAAAAATGTGCTTCCACAAGAGAAGAAAGATGATCAGAAGACTCTTGATGCAGCATTAATTAAATCAATTGAGGGTGTTCCAGAATTGAAGGCTTATTTAGCTGCTAGATTTTCTCTCAAGGCAGGAATGAAACCCCATGAGCTTGTCTTCTAGTGGAGAAAAAGTATTAGGATTGTTCCCCTCTTTTTTGCTGGGTTTATTTTGAATCTTATTTAAGAAGTTGTACCGATTCCATTTTTGGCAATATATGAACCTTTTCTTATATGGTTATACATTGTGCAAGGGATTTGTTTTTGTTTCTCTAATTCTGTCTGTGCGATTTGACAGAGTACTAATTAGTCTGATATATATCTTATATAATTATTTCCTTCCATATATAAGCATAGACTAGAATGTTATGTGAAGTTGATTAGAAAATTGAGTTCTGGTTGGTAGTTTTTGCTGTTTATCATTAATGTTCTTCAATTGATTTTTTAGTTGTAGATAATTTTTTATAGTTTTCTTTTATTTTAGGCTTCTAGTTGATAGTTGTCATGCCCCTGTATTTTGTACATGAAAGAATGAACATGGAAAATTATATATAGCTGGGGAAATCCACTATGGTTATGGGATTTTGAGAGTGAGGCGTAATGGCTTGTTGGCTCCTAGGGTCAATTCATGCTCAATGAGTTACAAGCGATCAGGGCCGGGCCTGGGCGGGCTCGGGCCGGACCTGACTTGATTTTGGACAAGTCCGAGTCCGCTCAGGCCTGAAGATTTTTTAGTATCTCTAAGCCCAAGCTCGAGTCCGAAATCTTTTGAAAAGTCTGGCCCGACCAATTGTTAAACTTGTATAAAAAGGTCATGCTTGGGAGGGTTTGGGTCGGGCCTGATCCAGTTTTGTAATATACAACAAGGTTGTTTAGGGTTTGATATTATTAATAACATGAAAATTATAAATATGAATAATAGGTAGTTAAATGATTTATAACACTCAATTATATACTGAAGGTTACAGGCTCGAATTCTAGGTATGATATTTTTTTTTTAAACTAAATTAGACCTCGAGCCGGATCGGGCTTCGGATTGGACTACGGATTTTTTTCGAGTTCGGACCGAGCTTTTAAATAAAAATTATTATTTAAATATGGCCCGAGGAATGCGGGCCGGACGGGTACCCAGGCCCATAAACAAGTCTATGATGAACAAGATTGTCATCTCCCGCAGTCGTGCTATTTGGGAATATGAGAAACTTCACCTTTCTAAGCAAGGTAGTATTCGACTTCCCTTTGCCAATGCATGGTATCAAGTTTAAAATTGTGATTAGATTCTTGATATCTCCTTTTGCTTTATAGCCACTATAGTAAAGCGTAAGAAATAAGCCCCCGTCTCAGGGTTGAAAGAGAAAAGAATGGCTCCATCAAACTCACATTTCTTTTTTTTTTTTTTTGTTTGTTTACCCCATCTCCCAAGGATGGAATAACATATGCCCATTTCATATAACCCCTCCCTCTAGTCCTGTCTTATTCAATCATTTCCTTATTTCTTTGTTCTTTATCGTGCAATTTTTGTGTATTTTTAACGCAAAAACATGCAAAAAATGGACGAGCATTTCTATCCTCTTGGCGTTTGCCAGAGGGTCTTCAACTTCATAAGCAGGTTCATTTCTCCTTTGATTCCTTCAGCCTCTTCAGGCTCGATAGAAGATCCTGGGATGAATGGAGTGTGCTCTATGGATGAAACCCATGAACCCAAGATCCTTTCCAAGTCTAGTCGGGAAGAAATGTTGAACCATCAGGATCAGAAAATGTCAAAAGATGATAGTTCAGGATCTACAATTGAGATTAATTTCAAACAAAGTGAAGAATCTTTGGAGTATTGGACTCCTATTGACAAGCTTGGTTCTTCTATCCATGTTGATCATGATCCACTCCTATTCGAGAAAGGTGGCGACATTTCTAGCACTTCATCCACAATTGACCCTGTTAAAAACAAGACTATTGAGAAGGGGAAAAAGAGCAAAGTTGCCGAGCAGTCCTCTGCTAAAGACAAGAAGAGCAGACTTGCCGAGCCATTCCGGAATAAGGAAAAGCACCCCCTAGTTCAAGTGAATTTTACTTCCTTGCCTCAAGGCATGAAGCGAGCTGATCCAACAAGTCAAGCTAGAGGCTTTCAGGAAACCCCACAAGTGGCTCAAGGAAGAGGTAGACAGAAGGTTGTTACCACAGACAACAAAGGGAAGAACATAGCAAGTGACAAAATCACCGTACTGGTACAGGCCAAGGAACCAAAAATGAGGAACCCAGGTAACATTTTAAGTGCAAATATTAATGAAAAATCCGATGAATTCATCAGGAGCAGGAAGGAAGCAATGAGAAGACATCTTGGTTTAGGACCTGAAGCATAATCTTTCTTCTTATAAGGTTGTAGGGTACCTTCCTTTCTTGGTAAAATTGGACATAATTTAAATAACTACAATTTAGCTTCCATTATTATGTCCATGCAAGCTCCAATGGAATTTAGTGCCATTGTATTTATACACGTTGGAATTTCAGTAATTCACCTGAGCATCAGTTAGTCATTCTCCTATGCTAGGCTCTTAAGTTTTCTACCAGTTGCTCCAATCAATTCAAGACTTGATCTGGAATCAGAATACTGTATTCACTCAATATTTTGATTTGAAGCAGGCTACATGTATCCTGAGTGTATTGAGAAAACTGATGGTGAAGTAATTTGGTAAATAATTAACAAGGTAGATTTACGGGTCTTTCTTGTTATATAAGATAATGGAGAATCGGTCATGAAAGTATATAAACAGATCCAAATGTTGCAAGTTTCTATGCAATTTATTGGTAAAAAATTCTACTAAGATCCGCAAATATCAGAGTCCTTGTTAGTTAATGACATAAGAAGTAAAGAATAATTAGTCTAATGAATAATTTCAGACCACCAGATGCTCTATTTATATATAATATACAGGTTGTAGCATGATACTTATGTGTTGCTGCTCCATTAAAATATATCCTCGTAATCTCTCCAATTTTGCAAGTATTTTCATATATTATCACAAATCTCCACATATAGCTAAGGCATTGGGAACCCACACAGCAGGAAATCAGTATCCATATAAGAAATGCTACAACATATATATTTCAATTCTGCAAATAATTCAAAGGAAAAAATATTGAACACACAAAAGGCATC
The DNA here is from genome assembly GCF_019578655.1 of Ricinus communis. Taxonomy (NCBI): domain Eukaryota; kingdom Viridiplantae; phylum Streptophyta; class Magnoliopsida; order Malpighiales; family Euphorbiaceae; genus Ricinus; species Ricinus communis. The sequence goes on along the minus strand of NC_063256.1, from coordinate 6,550,851 downwards.
ATTCTAGAAATAAAAGAATAATTAGTTAGTAGAATGGTTGTCTAGAGGGACATGTAAACCTACCATTTAACCATAACCTGACTAGAGAAATAAGAATATCAGAATAATTTAAAAAAGAACCTGCTCTTTTGCCCCTCTTTTCTCCTTTAAATCAAGATAATGAACAAGCAGAATGGAAAGAAAATTTTTTGAAATAAATTTTCTTAATCAATGAGAATTTATCATTTTCCTTTCCATTCTACTATAATATACAGAAGGGAAATATTGGAAATGATCAAGAAAGATTTTTTTTTCTTCTTTTTCTTCCCTTCTTGGTTACCTATTAATCATTCATCTCCTAATTAATCTACTTAGTCCCTTCATTTTACAACCATTCCCTTCTCCTTCTTCTTCTATTTCTTCTTCTTCTTCTTCTTCTTCTTCTTCTTCTTCTTCTTCTTCTCCAATCCAATCTTCTCCTCTCTTCTCCCTCAATCTTCCAAAGAATGCATTGAAGAGCGATAAAGATCATAAGGAGCCCAAAGACGATCAACAGAGCATGGTTTTCTTGAGTCAAGCCTTAACCATGGTTTCCCTTTCCCACTCCAGTGAAGCAAACTAATTGGACCAGGATGCAAATTCCTACACTTGCCTTCAATATTATCACCTCCTAATCCATGTTGGTTCCATCTATGATCCACTGCTTTAATGTCCCCAGCTAAAACCAATAAAAATGGTGGCAATGACCCAAGATCATATAACCTCTGGTGTTTTTGGACCATCATCCACTCCTCTACTTTTTGCGTATACCCTCCTGTTCTCCATTTATCCACGTCAACTACCATCACTCCTGTGTTAAAATAACATGGCCTTTTTCCTTCAAATGTCTTTGCCCATTCGAGATTTGACCAAAATAACTCTGTAAAATAGTTTGTAAAATTTGCATGGCAATATTCTGGTGCAGCAAGAACTTTTCCCTCTAAATCGACTTGCCATAATTTTGCAATATCATCAACAACGACAAGATCAGAATCTAGATATATAACTCTATTAACATCTAATGGAAGTATATCAGCAAGGTAAATCCTTGCATAATTTAATGGCTGGTCTAAAGCTTGACGTATTGATTTAGAAATCTTGCCACGGACACGGTTAGAGTCGAAACGATAAATCTTGAAGTTAAGATAAGGAAAGGTAGACTTAATGTTGGAGAAGACCTCTGGCTCGAAATGTGCCCAAAGAAAGTGAAACTCAACGTTCTCAGGACAGGTAGAATGCTGAAGGATTGATAAGACTGCTGCCATAGTGCCTCTTAGGTAATTGGCATCAAGGGTCATGGTAACATGAATTCTTTCTGCCCCACACAACTCACCATTGCGAAAAGCTGGGGCTTCCCGGAAGGTGGGGATATCGGAGGAAGGCTTTCGGATAAGGCCAAGGCGGATACCTCCTGAAGAGGAGGAGGTGGTGGCAGCGGAGGAGAGAAAGATGGGGAAAGACAGGAGGCCGAGGAGGAGATGAAGACTGGTGTAACAAGAGGCCATCCTGTCCTAAGGTTTGTGAAATGGGGAATGGAGGGTTAGAGAGGATTAGGGGAGAAGAGTAGTACCTGCCATTGCTAGGCTAGGCTGGTTAAGAGAAGGTTTAGGACAAAAGAATAATAACTAATAATTGATACACAAAATGGAAGGAGAGAGGTTGGTGAGATTGTGAGGAAGAGAACATTCCTCGGACAAGGAAAATATGTACTTGGAATTATCTTTTTAACAACTTGTAATAGTATGTATGCCTTCTTGAGAAGAAAAAGAAATCTTTGATTTTCTTGTCATTTTGCCATTTGGGTTATGAAAAATATTTAATTTCTATATTCTCTCCATTGTTTCTGCCTATTTCAATGGCCAAAATAAAACGAAAAACAGTTGTTATACATTGTTTTTCTATTTTAGGGTCCATTTAGTTAGGTTTCAGACTTTCAGTCAAGTGTTTGGTGAATTTCCAAATAGATATTAGGAAACAAATAGTGTCCTTGATCTATAAAGTACTTGCTATTAGTTGATTTCCTTCTGAATTTTGAACATTTAATTAGGAAATTGGTTCTGGAATCTTTCGTCTTTTCTTTCTTGAGTTTGGTGGAAAGGCATGGAATGAAATATGGTTATGTCAAAGTAGACTTCTGATTTTGAAAACTGAATGCATAACAAATGATGGTGGCATGAAACAGATACCTGCTGGTCTAAGCTAATCCAGGATTCTCTTTCTGCTCTTACAATAATAACCTCAACACTAACAAAAGTAAGCCCTAAAATAAACAAAAATGGGCTGGCTTAATAGACATGAAAATTAAATATAATTGGTGGATGTAGCATGAAATTAAGAGTTGGAATCCAAAAACATTGGTATCACTTCAGGGCATTTGGCAACTGTTGTTCACAAGGAAGTGACACCTTTAACTGATTAGTCTGAATAAATAAGTATAGTTACAAGCTTTCAAGTTTTTAAGGTAGATTTATGAGAGAGATAGGCATATATTTATTATACCAAACTGTCTAGTTTGGATATACTTCTTTTTATTCTTACAGTAAATTAATAAATAATTATTATATTTATTATATTAAAATAATTAAGAATGTATCAATTATTTAATTTTAAAATATTAAATGTACATGTACGTCAATAGTCATTTAATTTTAAGGGATAATTATATTTTTAGTGTTTGAATTTATTAAAAGATAATAATCAAGTGGTTAAATTTTTAAAATTAACAATTAAGTGAAATAATCTGTAAAAAAATAATAAAATAGTGGTTATAGCAGGTCACATATTATAAATACCGATATAGATTTTTTTTTTAATGTTAAATGAGATAAAAAATAAGAGAAATATAATAAAATAACAAACTTATCCATCATATACGAATGGATTTTGCTAAATAGAGTTTTATAGTGTAATAAATAGGTTTAATCGCAAAAATAAATTCTGGACTTTGCACTTGCACATAATTTTTAAATTTTCAATTTTAATACTATAGTTTAACATTAATTTTAATTTTAATATTTAATAAAATTATCGGTCGAATATACTAGATTGGCGTGAACTCCGACAATAATAAAAAATAACTGAGTCAACATTAGAGTTGTTGAGTCGTTCCATTACTAAAATATTATCATAAATTAACTTTTTTCTTTTCTTAACTTTGGAGTTTTATTAATCATATATGCTTAAATGATAATATTTTAATAATGAGGGTGCTGACTTAATTTCTCATTTTTATTGCTATTACCAGAGCTCACCCGATGCCAATAAATTTTGTTAATAATTTTACTAGAGATTAAAAATCGAAATCAATATTAAAATTTAGTGTTAAAATTAAAAATTTGAATGGTGCATGGTACATAGGATTGTAATTGAACTGAGTCGAGCCAAATAACAATAAGTTCAGACATGGTTATTTAATTATAGCAAAGGCTTGAGCTTGGTTCGAGCTTGAATCGTTTGAACTATTAGTGAGCCTAATTATTTTCAAATTGCAAAAAGACCATACTAAACATATCACAAGTATGTGTTAATTTAAAAAAGCATATAAACTAGTCCCACTATTTCATTTTCTAGTGACACTTACCTTTTAATAAATAATATCTAAAATTTAAAATTAATTTTAAAATATCAAATAATCAAAATATGATATAATAAAATAGCTAAAAGTTTTTCATAATAATATATTAACTTATATAAATTACAGTTTTAATTTATTTTAGCTTAGTTTTCAATTTGATTATCATTTATAAATATAAACGTGAATTCAATCTAAAGTTCTAATTAAATTAAAATTTTCTCAAAGAAACCATATGATCCAACACCGACACTCCACTTTATTAACTCTAAGATTCGAGTTAGAAAAATATGAGATATCTAAAAAGCGAAGAGCATGAAATTGAAAAGAAAATACTTTATGCTAAGGTTAAGATATATAAAGTTTCAAAATAGTAGCAATACAACTGACTATATTCATTTAGATACAATGTTTAATTTTTTCTTTCTACACTAGTGATTGGTTAGTCTTGACCTATTATATACTAATTAAGGTTTAATAATAAATTATTTTTTATTAAATTAGTTTAATTAGAGGTAATATTTTTATCGTCGTAAAAGTATAATTAAATTTTATAACACATAATAATTCATAAATAAAATAAAAATTATTTTAATGAGTCAATTTTATTTTATGTAATTTAAAAATACTCATTTTATTAAATTGTTATAGAATGTATTTATTTATTATTTATTATTTATATTGTAATTCTTACTAATAACAATAGCTATATTGAAATGTTATAGCTACAATAATAATAATAATAATAATAATAATAATATTATTATTATTATTATTATTATTATTATTATTATTATAAGTTTAAGCTCGAGAATGAGCTTGCTTGTCGAAGTTATAAACGAGCATGTTCACGAACTTACAAATAAGTAAGATTATGGACGTGTTCGCGAGCTTTATAGACAAACCAAGCTTGAGCTCAAGTTCACGAGCCTGTTCCCGAGCCAGTAAACGAATAGGTTCTAGAGTTAACGAACCAAACTCTGTTAAGTTCGAGCTTGGCACTATAAAATTATCGAGTTCAAAATTAAGCTCAAGCTCGGCTTGTTTAGATTAACGAACGACCTCAAATGAGCTTTTTATCAATCCGAGCTTCTAATAGCTTGTAAGATGTTTAGTTCATTTACAGCCCTAATAGTAAATATTAGATTTGACAACAAATAAAAAGTATAGAACTTTTTTGACAATTAGACCTAATAAATATTATAATCTATAAATTGGAGATTAAGATTAAGGTTACTAATTTCAGAATTAATAGAAATTAGAGAAAGGAGAGCTAAGGAAAAGTGATTCTAAACACATATAAGATAATATTTACCCTAAGGTTATATCATTAATAAATTTATTTTAATTTTTGACATATTTAATAATTTTTTATCTTTTATTTATATTTGTAAAAATTTAAAAAAAATTTACAAATTATATTTTAAAAACACCAATTTATTATTCTTTTACAAATTGTAACTATTAATTATTAATTTTAAATATTCAATCTTGCAATTCTCCTTTGAAAATATTTAAATACTAAAAATGTAATTATCTCTTATTTTAATAAAAGGAGCATATGTGCTATAGGATGAACATTATGTATGGCTCAATATTAATTGAATGAAATGCGGCCCAATTTTTAGGCCCATCTAGGATTTTAATCTTCTTCACTCTCGAAGAGCAAAGTGAAATCCAGGGTTTAAATTTTCAAAAAAAAAAAAAAAAAGTCCAGGGTTTAGGGTTTTTCTCCATTTTGTGCAGAGAGAACCAGAAACAAAATGAGAGAAATACAGCTACCCTTGAATCAAACACAGAAGATAAGACTACAAAGAGCTCTTCAACAGCTCGAATCTTTACATTCTAAAGTGCATTCCGATGCTTCCGTCACCGTCGCTGACACTATCCCTATCAGCCTCGAAGACGGCAATATTCTCAAGTATCTTCTATTATTCTCTTGTTTTGCTTTCCGTTTTCCATTTTTATTTTTCTTCAATCTTAGATTATTAATATATGTATGTTTGAGTAATCTTTTTTTTTTTTTTTTTTTTCTTTCTTGTGATGAAAACTCAAGGGGACATGGAACCGCAGAGCGCGACGGTGAAGTGGTGGCCACGACGTGTGGAGTGGTTGAGCGCGTTAACATGCTAGTTTATGTACGGTCTTTACGTTCCAGGTGCTTGTGTTATCAGGTTTATTAAAGCTTTTTTAATTGGTGATCGTTTGTTGGTTTAGGATTGTGATTAATTGAATATTGCTCTTTATTTTTAGGTACAAGCCTGAGGTTGGTGATATTATTGTGGGGCGGGTAATTGAGGTAATTAGATAGCGCCATGTCATTACTTCTGTTATGAAAATTTATTTTTGTTAGAGAGTTTTACTATTTTCATTTGTTTCATGGAAGGGTAATTGAATGCTGGGTTTGTTTCGTTGAAGGGTTATTTTCATTTTTTACTTTTTTACCTACGCGTTCATTATTTTCCAGGTTGCACAAAAGCGATGGAAATTGGAAATTAATTTCAGTCAAGATGCTGTTTTGATGCTTTCTTCAATGAACTTGCCTGATGGTATTCAGGTATCTTGTCATCCCTTTTAGCACACTTCTTTGGTTCTTGAAACATCTTTTTGACTTTTTGTGTGAAGTGTTGATCAAATTATGGGAATCGTCCTTTAAATTTTCTAAACCGAAGCTTTATGCAATGCTAGTGATTGAAAGTAGAGCCTTGGGAAACGCTCTCAACTTGGATGTGCGTGTCCTGAGCTCATTTATCATAGTCAGTTGAAAGACTGTTGTCAGCTTAGATGCTCGTGCATTCTAAGCAACATTTGCTGATAGAGCAGCATGTGCTTAGAATACTTGTCCTGGAGCAGGTGTTTATGTTGATGATATTTGCTTTTGCCTTTTGAATTGGAGGTGAAAGTGGAAAGAGTTATAAGAAAGTGGAGTTACATATGTCAATTGATGGTTCAGCTGTGCAAACATCATTTATGCCGTCGGGATTATTCATGTCTTTCTTATTTGTTGGATCTTTGATGTGAGCAATATTGGTAAAGAAAAAGAAGAACTGCATCTACCTGTTCTTATTATTTGTTCAATTACAAACACTGAGTGAGCAGATTGATATGTTCTTGATTGAAATCCAAAAGAAGCTCTTAACTGTTTGACTATCTATTTCAGTTTAGTTGAGCTTGCACACTGTGTATGAACGGATATAGGTTTAGAATGGCTTCTTATTATTGCTCCCCTTGGCAATTCCTCTATTATAAGCTTTTTACATTTTGGATTTGGATAATGCAGGGCATGTTGTTACAGTTGTAAAAACTTGCACTATAAGGCTTGAACTGTGGACCAGTACTTAGCAGCTTTTTGCATGAAGTGGTTGTTTGAACTGTGGACCAGTACTTAGCATCTTTATGCATAAAGTGGTTGTTCTTGAGTCTTTAATTTGCAAGCTTTTGGCTTTGGTCCTGAGATTATTGGTCTTGGCAGTGGTTATGGCATTTATATATTGACTTTTCCTAATCATAAAAGTATAATGTATGGAGCACGATCATATGAAGTATGAATTTTTTGTTTGTTTGTATGTTTGTATTGAGTATTTGTTTGCTTTCTTTCTTGACTAAATATGTATTGCCTTCACAATTTTAATGCTAGAGGCGGAGAACTGCTCTGGATGAACTTAACATGCGTAATGTTTTTGAGGAGAATGATGTTGTTTGTGTAAGTCCGCAGCCACACGTTCTTACTTTATTTTTCGACACTGTTTGACCATCTAACATGGAGGAATGAGTTCAAAACAAGCACATAATGTAGTATTGGGCATACCCTTTTTCAGGCTGAAGTTCGTAATTTTCAGAATGATGGCAGTTTACAGCTGCAAGCAAGAAGTCAGAAGTATGGAAAGGTTTGATATCTGTTTTGCGTTTTCAACTGTTTACACACATTTCTAGGGCCTCTGATGTGTATATGTACGTATCGAGTGGAAATTGAAGTACTATGATATCCTTGACATGCGAAAAGAAAGATGAAGCTAATGGATTCAATGTAACTCAATAAGAAGAGGAGGATAAGGGAAAAAAGTAAACAAAAAAAGAAGAAGAGAGAAAATGACTGAAACAACAATATCAAAAAAATGGAAGAATCAGCATAGTTATCCTGAAAAAGCATATCTAGCATAGGTCTTTATGGGTTTTGGAGTGCTTTTAGAACAATGAGAACTGCTTTTAGAAACTAGTGACTTATTCATTACAAGAGTAGGATGAAAGGAAGATGCTTTTAGATTTCCATTTGTTATGCTAATGCCGTTGTCTTTTCAGTTCCTGATATGTTGTTGCAAAGAATATTACTTGTGCATTAATCTGATTCTGTGATTTACAATAGTTGTCTTTTCAGTTCTTGATACGTTGTTGCAAAGAATATTACTTGTTCATTAATTTGACTCTGATTTACGATAATGAATTATAGCTTTATCTTACGTGCTCTTTCTTTTCTTCCCTTTTCCACATTTGGTACCTTGGTACTACCATGTTTTGCTACTTGTACAGCTTGAGAAGGGTCAACTGCTGACAGTCTCTCCTTATCTAGTGAAAAGGCAAAAACAACACTTCCATCATCTAGTACAGTATGATGTTGATTTGATACTTGGATGCAATGGATTTATATGGGTCGGCGAACATGTTGATGCCAGAGACAGTATGGTAGAAGATCAAGTAAACGAAACTGAAGACCAGGATACGAAATCAAATAAAACTTTTGAAGAGGTACCACTAGAGACAAGACGGAACATATGCCGCATTGCGAATGCTGTCCGTGTATTATCAACTTTAGGCTTCAGTTTAACTTTGGAAGTGATATTGGAGACTTTTAGCTTGAGTAGCACATTGAATTTAGGCATAGATGAGATGCCTGGGCCAGAATTCCATGTTTTGGTAGCAGAGAAAGAGGCTGAGCGGAGGAGTTCATTGACAAAAAAGAAGAGATGATGCTGATCTTCGATCGTGAGCCAAGAGTTTAAGAAGCTACATAATTTAGACATTCTGAAAATTGTCATGTATTAGCTACTGGAAGGGAATGTTTGGTGCAATTAGCAAAAATACTGTTTCAAAATATGGAAATTGTGTGTTGATTGTTTACCTAGCTTTTGTTGATGGCCAAACCCTGTGTCTAGAATCCAGGAGAATTTGAACGCAAAACAATACACGGACATAGGAGAATTTGAACCCTGTGTGTAGAATCCAGCTGTATTAAATTTAGAACATAGGCTATTCTTTCCTTTACTCTTCCTTGCCTCCAGAAGAATTTGAACGCAAAACAATAAACTGTCATCTACCTTTTGTGCTTCCTGAAATTATCATCTAAGTGATGATCACAATCAAAGGCCACCACAAGAATCACAGGCTGGAGGTTATTAGCTACCATCTCCTTCCACTTTCCATTTTACTTTTTTACCATCGTTTGAGAGAAAGAAATCGTCATTTGTCAGAGTGGGAGCACAGTTAAAATTTTAATTTGTCGTAAATCTAGGTATAAAGAATTGCAATTTAAGGCCTGATAATAGACCCCCAAACACCACTCAGGTACTCCCTATTTAACTTTGAGAAATTTGCATCTTCTCCTTCTAACAACTAATGTTACTGTACGGGTCAAGAGATCTCCTATTATCCTCTTTGGTAAGAAAACTCAAACGAGTACTTTATAGAAACAGCACAACTTTGTAGTCACATGCACAAACAATTGCAGTCAGAGCTCATCTTTTGGAGGTGCTTGAACTTGAAGACACTGTTCGTCCCAATAGTATGGATACTTCAATTTTGCAGCAATATGAGGCATGAACCAATCATCATATATGAACCTGGAGACAGACAAGAAAGAAACAGAGCTGAGAGGGAGAGAGAGCATCTATTTCTCAAGTCTGCATAAAAATAAAAAAGGACATGCATAAGGCTTGGGTTAACTGTATACAGCATTCCATCTCATTCTATAGTAGCAGTTTCCTCTAGTAAGTAAGAAATTTTATTAGCAAGAACATCCAAAATGGCATTAGTGTTTAAGATCATCGCATAACACCATAGTTGTTAAAGGCACCCCTGAGGTGCCAGGGCCTAGTGCAGCAAACACTGAAAGGTGGGCTACACTACTGATGGAAAGAGCCACTATAGAACACAATTTCCTCTACAAAGGAGTTTATATTGGTAGTTGAGAATCAGGTTATCAAGTGAAATTCCGTCTTAATGCATGTATCAATATTTTGAGGTTGATGTTTTCCTTCAAAACAATGAAATCGATAATTTCTCCTCTCCCATAAATAGGGGCGAGTCCAGAATAAATACTAAGTGGTGGCAAATCTTTTTCTTCCTATAACAAAAAGAAACAAATGTCATATAAAAACAATTAGTGGGAGCAAAGTATAAATTTTAAGTGGGGGCAAAGTAATACATTAAAATTTCAGAGGGCCAGTGGAGCAAGTGCCCCTATTGCTCTCCATGTGGATTCACCAATGCCCATATATAAGGAGAGAAATGCTAAAGGTGCCACAGTCAAATAAACAAACATTAAGTTAAAACTAAAGGGCGCACTTGCAACACTAACAAACATCAAATATAACATTCATAATAGCTGAAAGGAGAAAGTCTTGAAAGCTTATCTGATAATTGCAACGAAGCGAAGGTTTAACCAATGAACTTATACCAAGAAATGCATGATCTAGTGAGATATTCTTTTTGACAACAGAACAGGAAAAAAAAAATACAAACAGTAATGAACTGCTGATAAATATTAAGTCCAAGAGAAGAAGAAATATGACATACACTTTGACTGGTGGACGTGATATTACAACAAGCACTTGCAAGTCCTCATGTTCATTTGTATTCCATACCTGAAATATGATAGAAAACAGAGTAAACAAGAGTGGCTAAACAACACCCTGACTCTCTTTTATGAGTTGAAAAGAAATAAGAAAAAGAATGAAGAATTATTTGAGATTGATGAGTCACAGACTCACAGCTGGTAAAAAGATATGGATGCAAAATGAAAATTTCTAGAAACACAACTCGGCAGTACAAACATAGGGAGTAGATGATTACTTATGGTACTAAACAGAAGTTTTTCTCTCAATCTTCTGAACTTATCTTGCTTTTAGTTATTTATATTGAATAACAAAGAATAACATTTTAGCATTGGTTAAGCAACAAAGAAAATACCAATCCTTGTTTACTAGTTCCCAAATTAACCCTTTGCAATTGGCAAAGTGAAACCGCCTTCTAGGTTTCCAAGATGCACATCAGATATCCAGATATCTAAAGAATATCTTTAGTTAACCATGTTTGGTTGCTCAAGTAGATATATAAGAATTCAGCATTTGAGGTTCATTTTACAGAGCTATAGACAGAGTAGAGTGGGTTGCAACCCATTTTTTGGATTATGTAGATCAGTTAACCATCTACATAACTTGGGATGAAACAATATATTATAAAAACTGATATACTATCACCTATAGCATCTCAAAGATTTGCTAGACAACAAAAAAAGAAAAAGTAAAGTCATAGAAACCACTGCAATAATTCTACTAACTATAAATTCCTCCAACAATATATTGACTGGAGGCATAAAGAGTTTCTCATAGTAATAGATCAACAATGCAAATTAATTAATATCCCATAAAAAAACTATAAAAAGTGGGGTGTACCTGGTGAGCATCATTGACAGGGATATGGAATGTGCTATTAGGAAAGATAAAATATTCTTGTGGTTTTCCAGGAAACTTCTCATGTGAACTTGAAGCAAGATAGAGAGTGCCACTTCCTTTCAGAACAACAAAAATTTCTTCGCATGAGTGTCTGTGGATTGGTGTATGTGAACCTGGAGAAAATGTTTGAAGCCACACCTCCACCTGTCAAATCCATAAAATGTTATGAGACAATCGCTAATTTAAAACCAATATTAAATTCATTCTAAAAATTAGAAAATGTAAAATTGGAACTCTAACTGGTATACCTCTTTCATGCCATGCAAGGCAGAACCAGCAACAGTTATGTGAGACAAACCTCCTCTTCCATAACTATCCTCTGAAAGCTTACTAATATTCCTCACAAGTGGCAAACCTATATCACAAACCCACCAATTTGTTTTATGAAAAATAATTATATACAAATAAATAAATGCAGAAGAAAAAGAAAAAACAATAGCATATTTCTATCAAAACAGTCCTAAAGTGAGGAACCAAAATCTCACTAACTTCCAAGTATATTCACTTATTTTTGTTTCCGCCGCGAGTAAAATAAATATGTTGAGAAATAAGAGAAACTGACCCTTGATTGGGCATTGAGAAGCATTTGTGGTAGTTTCAGATAATACGATCAAACTTAGGAAGAGAAAACTCAAGAAACGCCATCCCATTTTTCTCTCGATTTTTCTTCTATCTACCATCTAGACCTGGTCACTGGCTATATTTTCAAAAATTCCAGTTTATTCCTTATTCTTTGATCTGGGCTGGGCTTCAATCTTTCATTTGGGCCTAATTATCTATATGCTTTTGTCATCAGCCCAAGTTTTAAAAGAATTTCTGATTTCTGTGATATTATCACTTTTTTTTTTTTTTTTTTTCTTTCGTCGAGAACGATACTGGGAATTTGAAGAACCCGGAGGCATATCTTACTTCGAACAAATTTCGTGTGCAGGTAATTAGTATTATTCCTCTTTTTCTTTTTATTAACGGTTCAAACATTTAACTTTTATGGTTAATATAAGTTAAAATTAGCTATATGGTGAGAATATAATGCTTTTCTTGTTCTTCGTTTGAATTGGTGACGTGATGGAGTGAGCTAAAGAAAAACACTTCCATGTTTGTTTTAACATTTGTAAAGATTTTAAGTCACAGTTCCTTTCTTTCAGCTGCTAGACTGAGAAATTATTCTTCTTTTTTGTTTTCCTTTTTCAGTGTGTGAGATAGTGGAGGAATATAACAGAAATTGAGCTTCCCTTAAAGCTTAAAGCAAGTTCCTTTGATAACTCACAAGCGAATTTTTAGCTCTAGTTTTTCATTTTCTTCTAGGGTTTATGAAAAGTTAGCCTTGACTTTGAGTCATCATATGCTTTATACACTAACATTATCCTGCTAATTATAACCCACAAGTCATTACCAAGGCTTAATGAAACAAAATTCACGAATTTTAATGTTGCACGCATGGAGTCGTAAGTATCTTACTTAGTGCAAGGGGAAGAATTGGTTTTTCGAGAATTAGCCCGATAATAATTGATTGCAGAGTTTATTCTATCAATTCAACCCTAACTTGCCTATGTTTCTCAGTGGGATCAATGTTACTTTGCCTTGCTCAATTTTGGACTTTGGTTACAATATTTCTACATTGCCTAGGGAGGAGGATCGGTTTGCATATCATAATCTTCCAGCTTCCATCTCTGTGCAGATAAGCAACATATGCTGAAGATGGGAAGCTATGCTGGCATTACCAGACCCAGTTTTTTGCTTGTACATTCAGATTTACCCATTCTTATATATGGTAAACCAAAGTTAAAATCTGTGCTACCTCTTGGCATTCCTAGGGACAACACAAGGAGGATGAGCTTGATTACGAAAATTCGGTGTTCAATTGCTGAGAGAACATTCAAATCAAGTTCTACAGATTCATCTACGCCCAAAATGAAAAATGTTCGTTTGGGTCGGAAGCAAAGAGGTTCCTCATCCCTATATACTAGTCCTAGTTTGCTAGATATGAAAAATAACAAGATAGCAAATCGCGCCAAGGTTTATGAATTCTTACAGAGTATTGGTATTGTCCCTGATGAGCTTGATGGGTTAGAACTTCCTGTCACGGTTGAGGTCATGAGGGAACGTGTGGATTTCCTCCATCAATTAGGTCTTACTATCGAAGACATTAACAACTATCCTCTTGTTCTTGGCTGCAGTGTGAAAAAGAACATGATTCCTGTCCTTGACTATCTTGGCAAATTGGGTGTTAGGAAATCCTCTTTCACAGAGTTCTTGAGAAGATACCCACAAGTGCTTCATGCTAGTGTCGTTGTAGACCTTGCTCCAGTGGTCAAGTATCTTCAAGGGATGGATATTAAACCAAATGATATTCCTCGGGTGCTTGAGAAATACCCAGAAGTTATGGGGTTCAAGCTTGAAGGAACCATGAGCACATCAGTGGCTTATTTGGTTGGAATTGGAGTGGCAAGGAGAGAAATTGGAGGTATTTTAACTAGATACCCTGAGATTTTGGGTATGCGAGTTGGCCGAGTAATCAAGCCTTTTGTTGAGTATCTTGAAAGTTTGGGTATTCCTAGACTAGCTGTAGCTAGACTGATAGAAAAACGGCCATACATCCTTGGGTTTGAATTACAGGAGAGGGTTATACCAAATGTCGAAACCCTTCTGAAGTTTAATGTAAGTAAAGCCACACTTCCGTCTGTGGTAGCACAATATCCTGAGATTATAGGTCTTGACCTGGAGCCGAAGCTTCTTCGGCAACAGAGTTTGCTTCATTCAGTTATTGAGTTGGGTCCTGAGGAGTTTGCTAGAGTTGTGGAGAAGATGCCACAAGTCATTAGCCTTAGTAGAATACCTATTGTGAAACATGTGGACTTCCTGAAGGAATGTGGTTTCTCCATGCAACAAGTGAGGGAGATGGTTGTGAGATGTCCCCATGTGCTTGCTTTGAATATTGACATTATGAAACTTTGCTTTGATTACTTCAAAATGGAGATGAAAAGGCCTTTGGATGATTTGGTTATTTTTCCAGCATTCTTCACATATGGTCTCGAGTCTACTATAAAGCCAAGACATAAAATAGTTGCCAAGAAGGAGTTGAAATGTTCACTATCATGGCTTCTTAACTGTTCAGATGACAAGTTTGAGCAAAGAATGGACTATGAGACCATTGACATGGAGGAGATGGAAATGCCATCATTTGACATGAATAATTTCATGGAACCTAGGAGTGATGAGACTGATTCCGAATATGAGGATGACAGTGAAGATGAGGACATCTAGTCAATGGGTCAAGTTTAAACAGTGGTCTGCTCTGGAGAATCTTGGATTTGTGAAATTGGATCTTCATATATAGTAGGTGTAATTTTAGAGGTAAGCAATTTTCTTTGGAGCAATTCAAAGCATTTGAGTATTTATTTTCCATGTTCGTGTATAATGAAAAGAATCTGATGCTTACATTTCCAGTTCTATTTATTTTGTTTTTACTGCCCAGTATTTATATTTGATCTTGGAAATATGGACCTTAGTTATTCGTCTAGCACGTTATGTGTGAACCATCTTAATTTTGGTTCACTTTGTCTGCATGTGTATATTTTGGAGAATGAGGATTCTTTAGTTGCAAGTTTTTCGACAAACTAAAGATTGGATCCACCAGATCATGGGTAGTTTATTAAGGACATTATGGATTGGCTAAGCCATGTAAGGCTGTTTTTACATTGCAATTCATGGTCTAAACGCTGCAAGGTTTCAGAGAAAACAATTGATGTATGTAGCCTTGTCATATTTCGTTAATGTGGTTGATTGCCCTCTGGTCTGACCTTATTTAACCTCAGTTATGAATAGCTGAATTTGTGACGATCTTAAGTTTTTTTTTTTTTTTTTTCCGTCTTTCTTTCTGTTACCTATTTGCTTTATTGGAATCACTGTTGATTACTAACAAGTTTGGAACTTGTTTTACAGCTGGACCTTGGTGGAATCACATTATTTCTGTATTTCTTCAAATGGTGCACGGAGAAAAGACCAGTGAAGATTGAGAATACACCCTCTGCTTTAGGTGGGCACTAGATATTCAGGTTTTGTAAGTAAATATGAAGGAATCTGATAGGTACAAATAGACGCCATAATATGAGCCAACCTTTATTTTTCTAGTTCTTTCCTTTCGTATCAGTATCATATCTCTCTTTAGGTGATCGAGTTTGGCCATCATTTAGATTATCATTTTCTTAATGTTGGCGTTATGTCCAAACTTGTAAACCAAAATTTTATCCTAGATTAATGTGTCAATCGAACAGAGTAATCATGTAACCATGAAGGTACTTCATGATTTTAAAAATAAACTAAGCCCATGAGATGAAGAATGTACATTTAGAAGGAAGGAAACAAGAGAGTAAAAGCAATGGGACGTAAGCGACGTTAATTTTGTCATTCACTAACCAACGGTTCGTCTGCAGCATGCTTACAGTTTACAACAAAGTTGTTTGTTTCCCAGAGTACAGTGAACCTCATACTGTATATATTTTACCTATCCCAGTATTTTATCAAACCTTCCAAAAGCTTCGAAACTCCAACGCATAATCTATCATCAGTTGAAGAAGAGAAAAAAGGACATGGTCTATTTGAATACATCTGGAAAGAGGGCGGTATCTGTGTCTTTGCTAACAGGAGGCAATTATGTTACTTCCTACAATGGTGTTGCAGTTTCATTTTTAGCAAGTGTATTATTATCTAACCAGCGCCAAGGACAATAGGATCAAGAAATCATCTGCAAGAACCCAGAACTCCAATCCAAGCAAAGAACAAGAAGTTCTGAGAGTGAGTTCTTACTCTCTTCTCTGGAGCCATCCCAACTGTAGGAGTATATACATTGCAATTTATCAAACAAATAAGAAGAAAAATAGATATATATTGAACTTATTGTTCTTGAATTAGGTGGCTTACCTTCCATGCATACATTGCAAAGAAGGCCATAGTATCCGCGGACCATACAACGGCAAAGGACTTCAAGAAGAAGGGGATTGTAACATTGAGCAGAGGGATCAGGAGAAATAGATAGTTAAGAGCTTCTTTCTCGTTCTTGGAGCAGTCTCTAGCGCGCAAAGAAGGAATTGCTGCAAAGAACAAGCACTATATTCTTTAGCTCTTTTCAATTAACTAATCAGACCTCTTCTTAAACTATCAAATCATAAAATGAAAATAAAATAAAATTAACGGACTTAACTGAACATCCAAATGGACCACATTCCCATCAATCTCCAGATGTCTGGCTCATTTGATGGGAAAATGAGATTGAAAGAAAGAGCTCCACCTAACAACATTGAGGCATAGCCTTGAACCTCAAAGACTGTGTACAAGGCAGTCCCTGGTACTGCAGGATTTTTGGTGGCTGTGGAAGCTCTGGGTGCAAAAGTTGCCGCAGTTTTTTGAACAGCCTGCATATGCAAATAATGAAATTAAATCATCAGACGATGTGGGCTTTCTTGAAATCAGTTAAAAATGGCAATTCTAACCAACCTTTTTGAGGTCTTTGTCAATGTCGAGTGCAGGGACCGTAGAAGAAGAGGAGGAGGAGACTTTACTTGTTTCATTTAGTTTTTCTTCTAGTTTTAGTTCTTGTTCTGACTCCTCTGCTGCTATCTGTGTATCTACTTCATTTGTATTTGCTCTTACTTTCAAGTTCTTGATGGATAAATGGGTGTTGCATAAACTATGTCTACATCTGAATCTTGTGCTTGTTAATGGAAGCTTTGTAATGTGATAGTTGCAGAAAGAGGATGAAACCAGCGAGTTCATCTTGTCCAAAAACAAAACAAAATACAGGAAGGACGAAGGAGGAAGAAGAGAAAAAAAAAAAATATCAGTTCCTGGCCTGAGAAACGACTAGGAGTGGAGAGGAGAGGATTGAGATAATGAACGTATGGTTAAGTTCAATAATCCATACGCTGCCGTTTAGCTGGCGCCGAAAATTGGAGCTGGTTCAATAATAATCCTGTCTGATTTATCTTATTTTGTTTGATTTTTATCTGTATTCAGTAAACTCTAGATAAAATAACACTCACTAGATTTATTTTATAATATTAAAATATTTATTTTCTTTTCTTTTCTTTTTCGTATATTTTTTTGGATAAAATAAATTTTTTACATAAATTTCAATTAAATTACATTTTTTCATATGAGGAATTACAAAGGGATGAAAAGCCTTAAACTGCCAATTTATTTATGGTCATTTTCTGCATTGTAATGAGGAATTAAAAAGGGATGAAAAGGGTTCTTAATTAATTGTTGAATGTTAGAGAACAATTAATTAATTGAACAAGTGGAGCGACTTCATTTTGTCAAAATTATATTATCTTTCTTCCTATTGGACAAAAATAAGATTTTTCTATTTTAACTTTATGATTACGATAATTAATAACTGTTTAAGGCTGGCACCTCTCCTTATTGTTGTTCCCCGAAGCAAAGCTAACCAAACGACGAAAGTGAAGCAAACCGTTTACCGGTTTCGACTTCCTTTCCAACGACGAAATCTTGATTTCCCGGCCATTTTTTAACGAAATTGATTAGACCTTTACTAAACTCATTAACCGGATCCTCGAATTTCGATCAGGAAACTGATTGTGAGATGAGACCGAGCTCAACATTACAATGGGTAATTTTCTTGTTGGATTTGTTTTGCCGTTGCTCCTCTTAACAGGTAATTTTGCTTCTTCTTCTTTTTCTTATTTTTCTTTGTTTGATAATTCTTGTAATTGGAATAATTTCTGATTAGCTTGAAGTCCACTTTGCTTTTGGACTTGTAGCTTACAAGCTACTGCTCCAATGTGTTTTCACGTCCGATTTGCATTTTAAGGCTTTCGCATTGAAAATGAGCTTTAATTTAGCAGTATTTATGAATGTTCTTAGTTGCAAGCTTAATCTCAAGCTTATTGATTTTTATTTTCTTTTGCCTCTTTCCCGCAGCTGCTTTGATTAATTGGAGTTTGATTTCACTTGTTGATTTAATAGCTTTCCTCCTAATTCATTATGCTGCACCGAAGATAGGTGAGCAGCTTTGTGTTTGTTTTACCCGTTTCACTACTTTACATTGCTGTTACTACTCTTTCTCTTTTGAAAATCATTACGTTTAATGTTATACTTTGGGCTTGGGTAATGCTACTATTTTCAGAAACAAGTATGCTGCTTCAAAATCAAGCATGACTGACATTAGTGCATGTCTCTTTGCTGATTGAGCATTGGAGGTTTTAGTCACTAAGAATGTGTATGATACAGTTGTCACTAAGTATTTGAGTCATCAGGTCTTTAGTCAAAATGCAGTTACTGCAATCAAATGGAATTATGTACAGTAAAGAATTGCAGTCACTTGATGGGGTTTGTCCTTCAGTTCGATAAACATGTAAGGTGCATCATTGAGGGACCAGAAAGCCTTTATAAGGTCGTTTATGACATAAACCCAGCACTAAACTTCTCAATGGTTTTTCTGTTTCTTATTTGTACCACAAAGGTAAGATGTATAATAAGATATGAGCATATGAAAAGGGTCTTATGTGTAGTCCTGATAGGCAGTTGCTATACCCTTGACAAGATATTCTTGATTGAGAAGTTCTTGATTTAGCTTTGCATTCAACTGTATAGATGCTAATGTCAGTCATCAACAATCATAAATTGTAATATCTTTTATTGGAAAGGAAAGTACAGAAATTTTTCTATTTTTTGTGCTTCTTTTACTGAGCACATTGTTGTTATATGACCAAGGAAATTTTAGTTTTCATTCTTTTAATGTTTTTCCTTTTACTTTTAAATTCTTCTGCAGGTTTTCGTTTTCGGAGGAGATTTTTGTTATTATGGCCTGTTATTTTGTTTTCCTTTCTTGTAATTTTTGCTCAAGTTGCATATCTTATTATATGGGCAATCAAGGGAAACAAATGGAGTGGAGCAAATGTTTGGTGGGCGCATCTAATTGGTTTTATGGTGTAAGATTTGATTTTCATTTTCAATATTGTTATGTTACTTGTTCATTGAATCTGCCTTTTTCTGACGCTTTCTTCATGTTTTTCCTTCACAGAGTTGAGTCCTGGAGATCACCATATGTGATCTATTTTTTGGTTGTGCAACTATTAGCACTTTTAGTTGCTTTAATTGATATACATGGGAACAGGTTTGGCCTCTTCCCATGGCAAGATTCCTGCTGGGTTCACTTCTTAAACATTCTTGAACGGATAGGTTAGTAAGTAGTTCACTACAGCTGCACGTTCTTCTCTTTGAAGTTCTTTTACCTTTTGATTGCTTTGTTTCTATGAAAGGTTCTATTTTGCTTCTATTGATTTGGGATCATTTTTCTATTTTACTACATGAAAGGTTCTCATCTTAGGGTTGGTTCCTGTCTGCTATTACCGGCCATTCAGCTGTGTGTGGGAATCAGCCATCCCACATGGCTTTCTCTACCTTTCTTTATCGGTAGCTGTGCAGGTCTTGTGGATTGGTCTCTTACAAGCAATTTTCTAGGGCTTTTCAGGTGATTTCTTTGAGTCCATATGTAATCACTTTCCATTGAACCCTCTTTCTCTATTACTTTCTCTTACAGAGACACACATGCATGCCCATGGTTCAGTCCACATTATAAATTTGTTTTGATTAACTCTTACATGCTAGTCTTATAAGTGACTAATGCTCATTCATATTGATCTTGAAGGTGGTGGAGGCCTCTTCAGCTGTATGCAAGCTTTAACATAATCTTGCTTTATGTCTATCAGCTTCCTGTAGAAGTCCCCAATTTATTTCACTGGATAGCTGATTTTATTGGTCTTTCCAAAATATCTGGAAAGACAGAGTGGCCTGAAATTTGTTCTGGTGCTTCTCTTGTACTTTTTTACATCATGGTAGGTATAGAGTTTAGCAGAACTATTTTCATACTAGTATCTTCTATTGCATGCTTATATTCCACTACTCTAGAATTTAGGTTAGCCAATATGGTTTAATTTTTAGTAAGAAAAAAATTTCTTTTTAACTGTAGCTTTCCAATATTCTGTAAATGTGGGTCAGAAGTCCCTATTTTTGATAATAAAGTATCTGTTATTACATGAAGATGGAACTAACAGAGGATATAATCTCCAATTACAGAGCTTACATGATGTGAAACACCTTCCAATATAGGCAAATAGGGTGCTTTCAAGTACTTAGACTTCTGATATTGTTGAATAAGTATAAATTATGCCTATCTAGTATAAATTATGCCTATCTATCTCTTTCTCTCTCAAGTTCTTCATAATATAGAGTGGCAGTGCTTACAAAATCTGAGAACTGATTGGTCAAAGCACAGGAAGATATCTATTTAAGGGGAATGAGACAATGCTATGAGTTGATGGGAAGAGTTGAAGTTCAATGAAAAATTTAAATGACATATTTGTTGCTTCTTTTTGTTTGTTTATGGTTTTAGAGGAAGATGCTCTCTAGAGTTCTCTTTATGCTTATGATTGGGGCGCTTCTTCCCCTTTTAAAGGAGAACTTTCCAATATGAAATTAGGTATTACACTATTCCTCCCAGTAGCCTTATTCTTTTACAGAAAGAATGTGCTTCATAAAAGGAGAGTTTTCAAATAGCAGTTGGGGCCTTTCTGTTGATTATCTTCTCTCCACAAGATGGGATGGCAAATTTGGTTAGGACAGCATTTTACTAAGAATGTGGTTGAATTGGTGAATATGTCTTTAAATTATTTGATTTCTTCAGTAGTGGAAAACCAAATGCTTACTTTAAGGATAAGTTTTTTATCTTCAACTATTTAATTATGTCTTTCATCTGCGATATGGAATAAGAAGTTCTTAAGAGATTTGTGGTGGAAAGTGCTTTTCCTATAATATATGGTCGTCAAATTTGTTCAAATGTTTTCTCTATTGATCTCTCAAGGTTATTTAATGGAATTGGTTTAAAACCTTTTTCTGCTCTCTAATGCAGCTATCCTTTGTTAAGTGTGACTTGGAGGAAATGGATTTCATTATGTCTATGAGAGAAAGTAATTTGACAGAGCAACTTCTCCCCTTGAGACATTCGTTTTTCATCCGTGAATCTAGGTAAGGCTTGGAACTTCCATGCAATTCTAAATAACTTTTATCATTTCCTCTCCATGTTTTTACCAATCACATTCTATGGCACCACTGCATGTAATAGAATGTCAGTTTAAATTTCAATCAGAAGTCAAATGGTAATTCTCCACTTTTCAAACGAAACTTTATAGCCACGTCTTTGTGTGTGAGACTTTGCTTCTGTGGAGGCTCATCAGTTGACTGATTGATAACCTAATCAAATGTACTGGGTTGAGTATTTAACTAGATATAAATAGCTTTTTTTTTGCTTTTTGCTTGCAACTGAAATTCATAAATAACTTGCAGATCCGGTGTCAGGCATACCAACGTTTTATTAAGAAGAGCAGTTTTTCGCACCTTTAGTATCAACTTTTTCACATACGGTTTCCCGGTACATATTCATGAACTACATGTCATCACCTTCTTTCTAGACTAGTTCATCTCATTATTATGATACAAGTTTTGGTTGGAGGAAAAGGTTTAAGCCAAGGCCCCGGAAAAGAGTGCCCACTGATAACCGGCCACAATTGTTTTTGCAATTTCCTTCAATATAATAAAAATGCATATTAAATTCTAAATTTGTGATTGGGTAACTTTGGTGGGCTCTACCAATGGGTCTGAAACATCAGAGCAAATTCTTCATAAACTGCCTTCTTGCAGCTAAAGTTATAAGTGGAATACTTACTCATTGTCCTCTCCATTGTTCTCCTATTTTGTAGATAATATACTTTAATAAGCATGTCGTGAAGTTTTGGGTGTTAATAATTTCAATAGTCATTCCCATTTGAATTTATCTAATATTAAATTTGTGCCTTGTGGCACTCTGTTTGATAGGTCTCCTTGTTTGCTCTTTCCTACTGGAGTTTTCATTTTTCCAGTATATGCGCATTTGGGTTGCTTGCATATGTAGGCTACATTGTTTATGCCTTCCCTTCTGTATTCCGTATGCACCGGTTAAATGGGCTGCTTCTTGTCTTCATTCTCTTTTGGGCAGTTAGCACTTATATCTTCAATGTAGCTTTTTCGCTCTTGACCAGAAAGCTTGGGAAGGTAGTCCTCTATCCCCACATTAATACTGTTTTTAATTATGGCGTAGTTGGTTTAAAGTTATTTCTTGAGTTGTGTGCAGGATATGCAAATATGGGAGATGGTTGGATTATGGCATTATCCCATTCCTGGATTCTTTTTGCTTGCACAATTTTTTCTTGGCATTTTGGTTGCTTTGGGTAATCTTGTGAATAACTCTGTTTTCCTCTATGTGTCTGATGAGAGTAATCGACCTTCAAATGAAAACTCCAGTGCAGAAGGTAATGAAATGAATTCTTTAGTTGTAATTAACTAATTATAATAGTTATTAGCTGATTATTTGTCCTGCTTATACCTAGATTTTGTGTTATTTATTCTCATATTTGTAGT
Organism: Ricinus communis; assembly: GCF_019578655.1. Lineage (NCBI taxonomy): Eukaryota > Viridiplantae > Streptophyta > Magnoliopsida > Malpighiales > Euphorbiaceae > Ricinus > Ricinus communis. The sequence goes on along the minus strand of NC_063256.1, from coordinate 6,528,063 downwards.
TTTCTGCTTAACCATCCTTTTTCCATCCTGTTACTTTAATGGGGATGTGAAAAATTGATTCTCCCCCTGTTCTTCTAAGGCTAAATTTAATAATAGGCAAGCCACTGAATTCCTTTACACCACTTTATATTCTTTTCTAGTTTGAGTCCTACATATTGATTCTCTACCTATGGCTTAATTGAGTTACATTGCTTTATAATCGAGTCAGTTTCTCTTATCGCCTTCATTGATGCTATTGGTTTACCTTTTAGAATTTGGTTCTCTCTTGTACCCAAAGACTCAAAAATCGCACATATAGGTGACATTTGGCACACCAGTCAGCTCAATAATTCACAAATAAATTTCATTCTTGAGGCATTCAAGTGTTTAAGAGTGCAATATTTTATTGCCTGTATATGCATCCCTTTTGAGTTTATGAAACTAAGTAAGAAGTTTTCCCCGGGCCTTTGATTATCATGATACTGAAGTCAGGTATCTCCCTGATTTGGGATATTCTAGTCCTCGTTGGTGATTTTCTGTGCATGTTTCATATCTGGATCACTGATAAATTGACCAATTTCATATGATGTTGTTTTGCTCAAACATCCACTGCTTTGGAATGCTTGCATACTTCTATATGTTTTAGTGGAGAGACTTTTGAGCTAGAAATATTAACTTATCAGGATAACACTTCATCTATGTAACTGTGACATGATGTTCTTCATCACAGTGGAAGAAGATTCCAAAGTGTTGATTGTGGCGACAATTGCATGGGGACTCCGAAAATGTTCTCGGGCTATTATGTTGGCACTTATTTTCCTCATTGCCATGAAACCCGGTTTTATCCATGCTACTTACAGTGAGTTCTACAAAAGAAAATTCTCTTTAGAAATTTACTGTAAACTTCTGTTATCTTGAGATTGTTCATCATTCAAGTATGCACTCGAGCAAGTTGAGCGTGTGGCAATTATTCAAAAATGTAAGTTTGTCCAATTTTGCTAATTGTTTTTTTGGTCTGACTTATGCTTCAGTGATATTTTTCTTGATATATCTTCTGAGCCACGACATCAGCAGAAAGATACGCCAATCCATGATTCTTTTATGTGAAGCTCACTTCGCACTGTTGTACATTCTTCAGATCGATTTAATTTCTCACACTTTGGAGCAAACAGGCTCTTCAACTATGGAAGTTTTGCTGCAGTTAGGTAAACTTCTTAAGTGGTTCAAACTGAAATAATACCTTCTTAATGGACACGAACATGGGTTTTAATTGGTTTGTTTGCAGGTTTTGATATACAATTTTGCATAAGTTAGTCTTACCAGATAAGAGAAACAATTGCAAATGAAATGATTTTTTTGGAATTGGTGCAGGTCTTCTTAAACAAGATAGTTCCTGGGATTTCTTGGAAATAGCGTTGCTTGCTTGCTTCTGTGCCATTCATAACCATGGTTTTGAGATGTTATTTTCATTCTCAGCAATTGTGCAGCACACCCCGAGTCCTCCTGTTGGATTTAGCATCTTGAAAGCAGGTCTGAACAAATCAGTCCTACTGTCAGTGTATGCCTCCCCAACAGCCAAATATAGCCATGATCATCATTCTTATGGTATAAATTCATTTATATCTATCTTTTCCTAGATGACCGTGTGATTTAATTGCATTATCCATACCTTTCACCTCTAAATTTTATACTCACAATCAAGGATTCTTAAAGATAATAATTTTACCTTAAAGATACAAAACTGCTTAGGTGATTGGAAATAGGATCGTAAACCTTGTAATGACTCTACTTGGTTATTGAATCAAAAAATTTGATCCTTCATAATATGTCAGTCTGTCATTTATCCTTGATCAAATTTGAAATTATAATCACATTCTTTGTCTAGCTCTAAGCCTTCTGTCAAGAAGTTCTAGAATGAGAGGAGTGTTTGAATGCTCTATGAGTTTGCTAGTGCTTGTGCCATACTGCATTTAAATCTAGTAAACTTATTTTGTATTTTCTGTTTTCAGAGAGCAGGATAGCAGCATTCCTCAGTGCAGTCGGGCAGAAGTTTCTATCCATGTATCGATCATGTGGAACCTACATTGCTTTTCTGACTATTCTTCTTGCAGTATACCTGGTAACACCCAATTACATATCATTTGGGTATATATTCCTGCTCCTTGTTTGGATAATTGGAAGGCAACTTGTTGAGAAAACAAAAAGGCGTTTATGGTTCCCATTAAAAGCATATGCGATCATGGTTTTTGTCTCCATCTATAGCTTGAGCAGTTTCCCCCACTTTGAGATGTGGCTGTCCAGGTTCATTGATCTGTACTTTTATTTGGGCTACAACTCAGAGGCTTCATTGTTGCAAAATGTTTGGGAATCTCTGGCTATCTTGATAGTGATGCAACTTTATAGCTATGAGAGGAGACAGAGTAAATGTAACAGGTCCAACGATCCTGATCCATTGGATTCTGGGGTATTTGGGTTCATCAAGAGGTTTCTGATTTGGCACAGTCAGAAGATCTTGTTTATAGCATTATTCTATGCTTCTTTGTCTCCAGTTAGTGCATTTGGTTTTGTATATTTACTCGTCCTTGTAATATGTTCAACTTTACCCAAAACTTCTCGAATACCATCCAAATCATCCCTGTTGTATACAGGACTTTTAGTGACATCCGAGTATCTATTCCAGATGTGGGGTAGACAAGCTGGGATGTTTCCTGGGCAAAAGCATTCTGACCTTTCACTTTTCTTGGGTTTCCGTGCATATGCGCCAGGTTTTTGGGGGCTAGAATCAGGATTGAGGGGAAAAGTGCTAGTAATTGCTGCTTGCACTCTTCAGTACAATGTCTTCCGTTGGTTGGGGAAGATGCCAAATACTTTTCCAGATAAAGGAAAGTGGGAAGAGCCTTGTCCATTGTTTGTCTCAGATGAAAATGCATTTGCCAATGGTTCCATAATCAATGATGAAAATAAGGCACCATCAGAATATAATGTGCCTTCTGTAAAAAAAGAAACAGTTACGGCTACAAGCACATTCTCTTTCACCTCTAGTTTTACTCAACCACCTCATACTTTTTCCAATAAGACAGGTAGTTCTGTGGGTAGTGGCACCAGAATATTTTCATTTGGGTATATTTGGGGAAGCACCAAGGAGAGTCATAAGTGGAATAGGAAGAGGATTCTTGCATTGAGAAAGGAAAGATTTGAAACACAAAAGGCCCTCTTGAAAATATATTTGAAGTTCTGGATCGAGAATATGTTCAACCTCTTTGGCCTTGAAATAAACATGATTGCATTGCTTCTGGCCAGCTTCACTTTGTTGAACGCCATCGCGATGCTATATATTGCATTGCTTGCTGCTTGTATTCTTGTTAGTCGCCACATTATACGGAAGCTGTGGCCTATAGTTGTCACCTTATTCGCCTCCATTCTAATTTTGGAGTACTTTGCTATCTGGAAAAGTATCTTTCCTTTGAATCAACATGCCCCAAGTGAGACTGACATATATTGCCACAACTGCTGGAACAGCTCAACTCTTTATTTTCAGTATTGCAAGAACTGTTGGCTGGGTATTCACTCTTTGGCACTTTATACTTGTTTCATAAGATATCATGCATCATTCTTAGCTGCATTCAGCCTTGCAATATGGTCTATCTTAATATGTACCTCAACTGGCCCTTATTCTTGTCTAGAGGTCCAAATCATTAAGTCATTCGGCTGATTTTTTGTCACCTGCCCCCTTTTCTTTTAAATTGGGCCAATGCTCTAAGTGTATAATTCTCAAGTTTTTCCCCATGTTTTCTTGTGTCGTCATCATCATAAGCTAATTTTAAGTCCTGTGTTTTCTGTAGGACTAGTTGTGGATGATTCGCGCATGCTTGCCAACTATTTTGTGGTCTTTCTGCTGGCCTGTTTCAAACTCCGTGCTGATCGATTGTCCAGTTTCTCAGCTTCATCAACATACCGCCAAATGATCTCTCAACGTAAAAATACCTTTGTTTGGAAGGATCTCTCTTTTGAAACTAAAAGCATGTGGACTTTTCTCGATTACATGAGACTTTACTGCTATGTCCATCTGTTGGATCTTGTGCTATGCTTGATATTGATTACTGGAACCCTGGAATATGACATTCTGCACCTTGGTTATCTTGCATTTGCTCTGGTTTTTTTTCGGATGAGACTTGTAATACTGAAAAAGAAGAACAAGATTTTCAGATTCTTGCGCATATACAACTTTGCTCTCATTGTTCTATCTCTTGCCTATCAATCTCCTTTTGTGGGTGTATTTAGTTCTGGGAAGTGTGAGACAATCAGTTACATATATGAGATGATTGGATTTTATAAATATGAGTATGGGTTTCGAATTACTGCAAGATCTGCACTTGTTGAAATTATCATATTTATGCTGGTTTCACTGCAGTCCTATATGTTCTCCTCCAACGAATTTGATTATGTGTCACGATATCTTGAAGCAGAGCAAATTGGAGCCATTGTGCGCGAGCAAGAGAAGAAAGCTGCATGGAAAACTGCACAGTTACAACATATTCGTGAATCTGAGGAGAAAAAACGCCAGCGTAACCTGCAAGTAGAAAAGATGAAGTCTGAAATGCTTAACATACAAATTCAGCTTCACACCATTAACTCAACAACTAAGTGTAATGACACTTCCCCTGACAGAGAAGGCCTAAGGAAAAGGAGAAGTACTTCTCTTACTTCTAAAAGGGGTTCTGCTAGCCCTATTAAAGATGATGGAACCCTCAAGGAACAAGAGCAGATAATTAATCAGGATTCAGAATTTCCTTTTGATATGAATGAATCTCCAGATAGTTTAAATATAGAAAGCCTAGAAAGAGAAATGTCTCCAAAATATGTTTCAGAGTCTCCTATTTGTGAGATCAGACAGGAATCAACTGATAGCATACATTTTGATTCTGGAAAAATTGGAAGGGGTCAATCTAAGGAAAATGCTCTGAAATCTGCAGTACAGCTGATAGGAGATGGTGTTTCCCAGGTGCAGTCTATTGGAAATCAAGCAGTTAATAACCTTGTGAGCTTCTTGAACATTCCAGAAGATTCAGATACTAGTGAGCACTCCTTATCTGAAAATGGAGTTTATGATGAGATGGAGAGCCAGAAGAACAAGCATGTAAATTTGGACCGTGCATCTTCTCTCCAGTCTGATATGAGTTCTGATGCTACAAGTCTGCAGATTGGAAGGATCTTCCGACATGTATGGTCCCAAATGCAGTCCAATACTGATATTGTATGTTATTGTTGTTTCATTATTGTCTTTCTATGGAACTTTAGTTTGCTCTCTATGGTGTATCTTGTGGCTCTCTTCTTATATGCTTTATGTGTAAACACTGGCCCAAATTACATCTTCTGGATTGTCATGCTGATTTACACAGAAGTGTACATTTTGCTGGAGTATCTGTACCAGATTATCATTCAACACTGCGGGTTGACAATTGATCCACTCCTACTTCGTGACTTGGGATTTCCTGCACATAAAATCAGCTCATCCTTTGTAATCAGTTCACTGCCTCTGTTCCTTGTCTACTTATTTACCCTCCTGCAGAGCTCAATAACAGCAAAAGATGGTGAATGGACACCATCTATGGAGAATAAATTTTGTAGAAGAAGTTCTCTGCATGGAGAAGAGGTTCATCTGAACTACAGCTGGAGCAAAAAGGCAGAGGAACTGCAACATTTAATGACAAGTATGGTAAAGTTGATAATCAGAAGCATCTTTAGGTATTGGGAATCATTGACACAGGGGGCAGAGTCTCCTCCATATTTTATCCAGGTGTCAATGGATGTTCACTCGTGGCCAGAAGATGGAATTCAGCCAGAGAGAATTGAATCTGGAATAAACCAATTGCTTAAAATTGTTCATGATGAGAGATGCGAAGAGAAGAGCCTGAATCATTGTCCTTTTGCTAGTAGGATTCATGTCCAGAGCATTGAAAGAAGTGAAGAAAACCCAAACATGGCGGTAGTTGTTTTTGAGGTGGTGTATGCCTCTCCTTTGACAAGCTGTGCATCAGCAGAATGGTACAAGTCACTAACTCCAGCAGCTGATGTAGCAAAGGAGATTCTTAAAGCAAAGGATGATGGGTTTGTTGGAGAAATTGGTTTTCCATACCCTATTGTCTCTGTCATTGGGGGAGGTAAAAGAGAAATTGATCTGTATGCCTATATATTCGGTGCAGATTTGAGTGTGTTCTTCCTAGTTGCAATGTTCTACCAATCTGTCATTAAGCATAGAAGTGAATTCTTAGATGTTTATCAGCTTGAAGATCAGTTTCCGAAAGAGTTTGTGTTTATCTTGATGGTAAGTTTGTATATCTATCTTGTTTTGTTATTTCTGTGTGTAATGTAATTTAAAAAATGGATCAAGTTCAAAATAATAATTAAGCACAGATGCAAGAGAGAATGACTGACTCAATGTGCACTGCTTGTTTAGTATTTCCATCTCTTCATCCTATGTCCTTAATTAGTCAGTAAGGGAACTGTAACATTGATCTTGGTTCAAAGTTAATCTTGAAAAACCTCTTCTTAGATTTTTGGTGCCTCCCTCAATAAACTTTAAGGCAGATTTTGCACATTTCAAATAACGCACCTCATTTTTCCCATGACGATATATATTGTACATGCTTTTGATTTCACTAGCGCACACACACGCACAAACACACAGAGCTATGAGTATTTAATTCTGAGTAAAGTCAAGAGACTGATTCATTTTTCCTGGCTTGCTAAGTGTATCAGAATTCTCTTCTCTTGATCTCATGTGGCTTCCCTATTTTGTCTTGGTTTCTAACTATTTTAACTGCTTTCTACATGCAGGTTATCTTTTTCTTAATTGTTCTTGATCGCATCATTTACCTCTGTTCATTTGCCACTGGAAAGGTTATCTTTTATATTTTCAACCTCATCCTCTTTACATATTCAGTCACAGTGTATGCCTGGCAGTTGGAACCTTCCCAAGAACATGCTACAGGACTAGCACTCCGTGCTATATTTCTTGCAAAAGCAGTGTCTCTAGCACTGCAGGCAATACAAATCCGCTATGGTATTCCGCATAAGAGCACATTGTATCGACAGTTTCTGACTAGCCAAGTATCGCGTATAAATTATTTAGGCTATAGACTTTATCGTGCTCTGCCATTTCTTTATGAATTACGATGTGTGCTGGACTGGTCGTGTACAACCACATCTTTGACTATGTATGATTGGCTGAAGGTAATTTGAGAAAATCTTAGTTTGCATTGGAGCATCACCTAAATATCATTGTTATGTTTGTTGCTGAACTATCACCGTTGTATTGCTCTTTGCAGTTTTTCCTTTTCCCTCTCATGAAATTAGAATTCTTTAGAAGCAATATCTCTCAACATCTCTTGTTGTGGAGGCCCTTCTAATATGTTTGCCACTTAAATATGCTCTTTTAAAGAACTGCTTAAAATGGATTGCTATTTGAATTTCTTTATAACTTGATCTGGAGTTTCTCTTCTTCTCGTGATTCTGTAGGAAGTTGCATCCATTCTGTACACTCATTCCATTTGATCATTTTCTGTCTAATCTAGTCACCTTTGATTCTTGTCGTTTGATGGCTTGGACTTTATTCTCAGTAGCTTCTTTTCATCTGTTGCAAGCTCATTTATGGAACTGATAAATGGCTTTTTCTTTTAGCTGGAGGACATAAATGCAAGTCTTTACCTTGTCAAATGCGATAATGTCTTGAATAGAGCTTCACACAGACCAGGAGAGAGACAAACGAAATGGACCAAATGTTGCAATGGGATATGCCTGTTCTTCATATTGATCTGTGTTATCTGGGCTCCTATGTTGGTAAGAAACTTATAATACATGATTAGTTACCAGTATGATACATGTGCCTTGGGGAATTTTAGAAGGGTCATAATTGTAAGTAATTGCTTTATTGATGCTGCTGTTATCTGTGGAAAAAAACTAGGGCTTCATATATGTGTTTGCACACTTACCAATACTGTAATGTAAAAAAAGGTAGTGCATTTTATGTTCCATGAAATGTTATTTTGCTCCTTGCAGATATACAGCAGTGGCAACCCAACAAATATGGCTAACCCCATTAAAGATGCAAGTGTTCAGCTTGACATCAAGACAGTGGGTGGAAGGTTAACATTGTATCAAACTACACTTTGCGAAAAACTCCCGTGGGATAATGTCAACTCTGATGTTGATCTAGATCCCCATCACTTTTTAGATATTTATAACAAGAATGATATTCAGCTGATATGCTGCCAAGCAGATGCAAGTATGTTGTGGCTTGTTCCTGATGTGGTTCAGAAGAGATTTATCCAGTCCCTGGACTGGGATTTGGATATGGATATTCTTTTTATTTGGGTACTAACCAGAGATAGGCCGAAGGGCAAGGAAACTGTGAAATATGAGAAACCTGTTGAACTTATGGATCTTCCAAAACGATCAGACATCCAGAAAGTTCTTAATGGCTCTACAAACAGCTTTAGGATGCATAATCTTTATCCAAGATACTTGCGTGTTACTGGTTCCGGTGATGTCAGGCCCCTGGAGCAAGAGGTACCTTACAGTTTTATCCAAGTACTTGCCTTCATTCACTCAGGAGCTAGACCTTCTTTCCTATGCGTGTGCTTGCCTGTTTCTGTGCATAGATGAACTTGTTTACCCTGTTTCATTATACATAGGTTCATGGTCCTGTTCTATTTCTTGCAGTCATAATAAGTATTAATCACATGGTTCAATGTTGCTGCTGAAAGCTTAACACTCTTTTTATATCATTATATTTAAATGTCCTCTTGAGCTATTAGTTTTTCCTAATTGGTGACTAATTGAGGTATCGAAGTGATACATAATGATTGGCTTAGCTAGTTCATGGGATTCAGGCTCTAGAGAGGTAGATGTCCAGTGGCCACCTTTTCATTTACTTAGAAACGGGCATTTTTGTTCTTTGAATAATAGGTCACTACTGTCCTACAATTATACCTTTGGTCATCTTCACGGGGTAGGCTAGCTATTATAAGATAAATAGTGGTTTTTCTAGGCATGGTTTTTCTTACCTGAAAACACTGGTAAAACATCACTATTTGCAGGCTGGTGCAGTCAGTGCGGATCTCATTATGAATAGTGCAGATTTTAACTGGTGGTCATTTCATGATATCAATTCATCAGATGTGAGAGGCTGCGGGGGTTTGGCAGGACCCATGGCCATCATAATGTCTGAGGAAACCCCGCCGCGTAAGTTTAAAGAGCCTTTCTATGCTACAGATATGATAATTGGTGAAATGAATTTTTATTTTATAATAATATTTTTTTGTTAAATTGCTTTTGCAGAGGGCATTCTAGGGGACACAATCAGCAAGTTCAGCATTTGGGGTCTCTATATTACTTTTGTGCTTGCCGTAGGACGTTTTATCAGACTTCAATGCTCAGACTTAAGAATGAGAATACCGTACGAAAATTTACCTTCCTGTGACAGGTAATACATCTATGTTTGGGGTCTTCTTTCTTTGTGGTTTGACTTTGCACAGTGCTGCGTGCTCATTATGAAATATATTGACACATTTCTATGACGCGTCTCTTAACCCCTAAAAGAAGCACAATTTTCTTTCACATGGCTCCCTCTTTTAGGAGGAAAGACCAATTATACTTGCCTCGATTTAAGTCTTGTGGTTAGAATGGAAAATTGAGGAATACATAAACAATAAGCTTCCAATGGCACAACCTTGCTTTAGCGTGACATCAAAGCAAAAAATTTACATGCTCATCTTGCAGTCTCTTCCTCCTGCTCGTATTCATAAAAAATCTATTGCATGATGCAGGTTGATAGCGATCTGTGAAGATATATATGCTGCAAGAGCAGAAGGTGAGCTTGGAGTTGAAGAGGTCCTTTATTGGACGCTTGTAAAGATTTATAGATCACCACACATGCTGCTCGAATACACTAAACCAGACTAGTTGGAAGGCCAAGCATTAGAATTGACCAAGTTACAGTAGAATGTATGCATAATATACCAACTTTACGGCCCTGAGAAATTATGAAACTTCGATCACATGGTTTTTCTGCAGAGGATCCTTGTCTTTTGTATTTGATGGATTCTGCTTGCAGATTTGCCGTTTAATTCTCATGAAATGCAAGGCCCTGAATCAAATATCTTTTACCGACTGACAGCTGAGGACCGTGGTGATTCAATTTTTTCTGCTTTGTGTTGTACATATAATTATTGGTTACAAATTTGTACAGAACTTTTTGTGATAGTTCAGAAAGAGGCATGTATGGATCCCGATATTCAATGAAAATGAATCTTAATTGCATTTTTTTCAGTTGCCAGGGTGGTTTTTTTTTTGGGTTTCTCTGTTTCTGTTCTTCCTATGTTTTTGTTTTGCCAATGAAGAAGGCAATATTGCGAGTTATCATATTCCTATCCTCGCTCTACAAAGAATAAGAATTCGGGCAGGATGGAGTAAATAATTTGACTTTCCACGAGGAGGGACGTGCTCCCTATATTATCCAAGCTCAAGTTATGCAATTGCATTAATTTTTCTCTATTGCGGGTCGAGAACCTTTTTACCTTTCTTGTCAAGGAAGGTACAGGTACTGAGTTGGACCAGAATATTCGTAAAATTGACTTATTTAGTATCCTTCGTTATCAAAGAGGGGACTTTGGGCTTCTTTATTGAAAAAGGCGAGTGAGGGAGAGAGGAAGAATCAATCAATTCATGCACCAAAAAAAAAAAATCATAGTTACAATTCCTTTAGAACCAACTCTATTCTTGCTTCTCAGTTCTCACTCATGAAATCTCAATAAAGACAAGTTTCAAAAATAGCAAATAGTATATCCAACACTTCGGAGAACAGTCTAATAGATAAATGGTAAAGGGCAGCAACCTAACTGTTAAATAAATATTTTTCTTACAGCCATCCCCATAGTTCCACCACTGTCCGTAAATGTGTTGATTCAACAAAATCCCCACATGGAAGTAAAACTGATCAGAAATTTCTCATCAGAGCGATCTCATAAAATACAACACCGATTGACGAGTTCACTTTAGAAACAGCTTTAACGACATACCAGTTCCAGCTCAAGCTGCATCCTTCGATGCCTTAACTTTTTTACTGCTAGCACTAGCAGTTGCCTTCTTCACATCCTCAGGTACGGTTTCTTCCATTACCTTTGGAGATGTGAAATTGAAGTCCTCGATAGATACACCTTTGTATTTTGGATTTGCTTCTAAAAATGCTGCAATTTCATTTCTCGTTCTTAGTTTCTTTCCTGTCGGAGTGATATAGTAAGCATCCATTTTCGAAAAATCTCGCCTGAGCACCAAGCTCCTCTTAAAACCCCCTGGGGTCTTTGGGAGCCCAGGCTTGTCAATGACCCATGTTCGAGATGCATCACACTCGATATCGGCAGGATCCTCACAAGATATACCAGGTTTTCTGTTGCAATAAAAGGGATTCTCTACAATTTTGCTTCTAATTTCCTCGTACTCTTCTTCGGTTTCAATCACTCTCCATTTCATGCATTTTTCACACTGTGCAGCATATGTATCAACCGATCGCATTGCCCCTCGAGAATTCTGTCATTATAATAATAAAAAGATGATTTAACATCTCTTTTCTTTTACATTTCCTCACTTGTCAGTAACATAATAGGATGGCAACAACTTAATGACAATTTCTTGAAGCAAAAGAACTGCAGCTACTTCTGCAAGTCTTCATTCATGCCCAAAGGACCATAAATGTTGAATTACATAAGAAGTACTGTTATTATGAGAAATGGCCTGATATAACCATGTATTTCTTCCACTTCTATTAATACAATCTTGTATACATTGTAGCTGATAAGCCTAATATACTTTGAAGAGATGAGAATGAACTGTTGACTAGAGGTGGCAAATTGTGTTAGCAAGTTGTGTTCATTTTGTGTGGAAACAAAGGTATAACACAATTTGGGTCAACACGATCTCAAAACATGATAATGTAAGAATTTCGATCTTGATTACTTTAATATAATAATGAAGAAAAAATGTTTAGAACAAAAAATCTTCACATAGGCTACCATGGTATAGATAATTAAATAAGTAAACCCTATAGTTCAGAACTAATATCTTGTTCTGAACTAACACAAATTCTCAACTAATAACAACAGAATTAATAGAAAATCCATTTCATTGTGCTATTCCGGTTCCTAAAACCTAAGTAGAAAAAGAAAAACCCTCTTAAGTCTTGAGGTCCACAGTTACCTGCCCATACTCTTAACATTTTACTAGCTAAATTTAACCTCAACTAAAATAAAATCATTTAATTCAAGATCTAATCTAGACTTTAAAGAACGTAGATTTCAACCAAGAACCACAAACCCAAACTGTAAATCTAACATAACAATCACAAAATTGGCAATGCAACATCAAATGCATACAGAATCCAGTATTTGATTACAAAGAAAATCCAAAATAAAAGAAGAAGAAGAAACTCGACAGTTTAAAAATCAAGAAAGTTGGATTCTTTTATCTTTTCTTCTTGCATTTTCTCATGAAACAAAACCTAAAAAAATAACCTTGGTTACATATAAGAATTTATTTTTAAAAAGAATCAAGAAAAACGAATTTATAAATTAACATAAAGGAAGAAAGAAAGAAACGGAATTGAAGAAGGGAGATAATTAGGGATTCTTACCTTCGAATTCGACGACGTTTTAGGAGTTTTAGGGGTTTCTTTGGTGTCGTCTTTTGTTGCCATCTCTCTCTCTCTCTTTTCTTGTCCTCCGTTCTCTCTCTGTCTCTATTTGGAGAAATTTAAATTAGATTTCTTTCTTCTTCTTCTCTTTTTTTTTGGTCTTTCGAGAGACGCTGTATTCAAGCTACACAGTACATATGCAGCTGCATTACTGTTACAAGGGTAGTGATAAAGTCACGAGTTCAGGCACATTTTTATGTCACTGGTCTCATCACTACATGACACGTGGATGTACATATCAGCTCCAGATAGGTCCCACGGGGCTGCTGAGATCTCCTGCATGCTTCTTACGTGTCCAGTTTCTTTTTTTGGCCTTTTTAACAATTTGAAACGGCTGGCTATTTAGGTTTGAGAATCAGTGGGACCCGCAGATAGGTAGGAAGAAAACGTAGGGTCGGTTGGTGAAAGTGGGACCCTCAGATTCTTTTTGGCCGTTTTCCAATTTACAGATAAAAACATGAAGGAATGGATTTTCCTTTTTTTTTTTTTCTATAAACTGGATTCTGAATTAATGACCAACATTTGTGCTATTAAAAGTAAATTGTTGGGTAAATTACTACGACCCTCCTCGCATGATCCTTTACTTTTTAGTAACAATTCTCCTACATCAAATTAAATTTCCTATATAAATTTATACAAAAATATATATAATTTTTTAATTTTATAAAAGGATATTTGTGATTTTACTTTAAAAATTTAGCCTAATAAATTTATTATTATAACTTATTTTTTAAAAAATTTTAAATTACTTATTAAAAATTTTATTTATTATAATTTATTTTATAGATATTATTATTATACTTATTTCTAAAAAATTAAGATACTATAATAAGTTTTGTCATAGTTTATTTAATTATGTTAATACATTTGATTAGTGTCAATTTCTAAATTTAGTGACTATTAGTAATATTATATTATATAAAAGAATTTGTAATATGTTTTGAGAGTGATTTTTAAAACATCAAGAACTAATTGTTTTTTTTATTAACAAAATATTAGCTTTAAGTTTTGGAAGAAGAATGAAATAGTATATTAACCAAATTTTAAGAGGTCATAATGTAGTAATAATGTAGTACTAAAATATGAGGATTAATTTATGTATTTTACATAAAGATACTTTGTCCAATTACAACTCACTATGAGATACTTTTTCCTTTATTCTTTTCACACTCCTAATCTTTTCCTTATTTACAAAATAAGGTCTTGATTGTCCAGTATTTAATATTTTCTCTTCTCAGTCTACAATTGACACGTTTATTTTATTTTCTATTTATTTAAAGTATTATATATTTTTCTTTAAAAGGCTGATAAACTATCAGTTCAATTTTTATATATCATATTTTATCGATATTTTATTCACTTTATGTTTAAATATTAAGATCCATTCTCTTCTTATTTCTAGTTTAATATTTATCGGCAGAATGTATCACAAAACATATGAAGTTTCAAATATTCAATTCTCGTAATTAGCTCTCGTTTTCAAGACAATGGTGAGTGAATCGTATTCGTTTTTACCTTTTTTTGCACTGCTGATCGTTTAACTTTTGAAGCTAATCACATTCATGTTAAATTCATTTGCGTTTTTGTAGCAAGCTTAAAATATGCTAATAATTTAAGAATTCATGTTGCTCATTGGTGATAATTAAGACACTAAAAACTAATTTTAATTGATAATATGCAAATCGCTCACCAAATTTGGTCTTACACTTCTTATTTAATTATCTTATTTTTCTTCACCAGGGTAAGAAAAATAAAAAAATTATAAAGAAAAAGAATTCACGTCCGTTTCCTTCTCGAAGGAAGTTATCGAAATATTTACAAATAAAAACGGAGGTATTTGTTTGATAAAATATTAAAGATATATAAATATTTATGTGATTAATATTTTAAAATGTAGAGATGGCAATATTCAATTCCTCCATGTTCTGACTCCAATTTGATAGGAAACTCTCAGGTAATCTAAATCTCTTTTGATTCCTTTTTCCTTATCATAGCATAAGAATATGTCAATTACCTATAATTTATTCAAAACTCAAGGAGCACTCATATGTTAAAATGCTGAAGTGATTAATTTTTGCACTTTTATCACATGCGAAGGTAAATATTATTAAAAAAATAGATATTTATGTAAATACGCGTTGTAAATTATAAAATTAATTATATTAAACTTCAGAATATAACTTATATTATTAAAAATAAGTAAATTATAACTTATTATGTGAGTAAGTAAGTATTTTTCCTTTATTAAAATTTATTATTTAAAAATAATAATTAATATTTATATAAGATAAATATTTTTTTTATGAAAATGTCTTCAGCGTCGTGCTTTGATATTCTTTTAAGAATAATATATAGAGTGCAGATGTATCCATATTTGGGTCAAACTTCAAACTATTATTTTATTACATATAAATATGTAATTATTTTAAGATAATACATTAAAACTAAAATTTTTTAACCATTATAAAATTATAAAAGTGAAATGGAGATATTCAGGGAAAGAGCCACTTTAATTACATAAAAATTTAAATAAGGAATCTACACTTTTTATATAATTATATGTTTGCCCTTAATGAAAATTAAATTTTATTCTATATTAACGTGTAATTTTTATTTTGAGACGTGTACGTGTGAGAGTGTATATATATATATATATATATATATGCTTGATTCTCGATATAAATTTTTTATTTTGATATGTATATTTATTTTTAGACATAATATTTAAGTTTATATTTAATTTTGAATATAATATTTAAGTTTATATTTAATTATATAATTTTTTATTAATTTATTGATTAATGAGTTATTATCTCTAATCTCAAAAAATAACATATTAATTATATTTTAATTATATAAATTAATAAATAATTTTTATAATTAGATAATAATACAAATTATATTCTAAAAAATAATATATTAATTATATTTTAATATTATATAGCAATCTAAATTTGACTTCCTGCCGATTAAAGAAAAAAGAAGTCAAAAAACAAGGTGTTAATTAATTAATTAATTAATTAAAGGTCTAACTAATCACCCCGCCTTGTATTGTAAATATGCAATTATGAATAATCCGGCCAAAGTTAATTAATAAATTAATTTTTAATTAAATAATAATTATAAATTTAAAAATAACATTTTAAATTATAATTATAATATTATATCTAATAATTAATAAATGTTTTAATTATATAATTTATTATTTTTAAAATATTATAAATTAATATTAAATATTAAAAATTTATTAAATTATATTTATAAATTTAATTTTATAATTAAAATAATAATAATAATAATATCCGTCCAATATATTATAAACAATTAATTGATAATAAGTCTTGACTCTATTAAAATCAACAAGACTTGTTTTAAATTTTTTATTAAATGAAAATTAAGTTTTATAACACACACATATATATATATATATATATATGTTTTGATTTTTCTTTTGTCTATTAACAGGATGATGTAAATGGAGAATCTGATACGATGATGATTCCTTTGACCCCATCACAATTATGCAACTTAATACAGTCCCAAAAGCAAGAGGAGGTAAAATCCATGATCCCTTGTTTTGGCTATTTACAGTAACTTGCAGTCTGGAATGACAACTTTTTCTTTACAAAAATGGAGCATCTATATACACTGAACATAGCCCCACCCCACAAAATCAAATGCACAAAATCTATACATTATGAGAAGAATCTGTCAATATTTAGTAAAGTAAAGCAAATTACACAGGATCTTTTCCACTAATTGTAATTTTTGTTAAATGTCTTCTTCAATAAATTAGACCAAAAAAGAAAGAAAGAAAGAAAGAAAGAAAGAAAAAGTTACAATAACTGCCACACCTTTGTTTAGTTAAAAAATCCAGTGTCTCAAAAGTCAGAAGCAAAAGAATGCTTTGTGTTTGAGAAGTAAGGTGAAGCCTGAACTAGGCAAAGACAAAGTTGATGACATTGGATTGGAGACATCATGGGTTGGATTTGGAGAGTCCTTATATAAACCCATCATTGTCCAAACTCACTACCACACCTCATTCTTTTCGGTAGTACTGAAGTAGCTGTTCTACTCACACACACATATATATACAGGGAATTCCATTCTCACTATTGATATATTATGGATTGAAGGATGCCAATTGCCACCTCAGTAACCTAGGTGATAGAAATCTTTCTCCAATTCTTTTTTCCTCATCTGGATTCTTTTCTTTTAGTTGCTGTGTTTTTTTGAATTTTCATTTTAAGTGAAGGTTATATATTTGAAAAATGAGTGTTAGTATGCGTGTCTAATGGTATGCTGGTTTAGCTCACTGGCTGCAAGTAATATGTTTGTTGTTGTGTTTTGTATTCCAGGTTGATATGCTGAGTTTCCTTATTGATCAATCTCCTTTTTTTTTTTTTGATACAGGGTAAAGCTTTGCCCCATTGTCCACCACCGTCTCTCGAGGGTTTGGGTATGCTTTTATTTTATTTTTTTCTTTTCCTTTCCTTGGCATATTCACTTTGTAGTTAATCTTCTTGTTTATCAAGATTGTACAATGCAGAATGATTTCTTGTGTTGTACTGAGTTTAATGGATTGTGTGCATTTGTATATTCCTTTGAAAGTTAAAACTATTTAAGTAGCCATTCTTTTTTATTTGTCATTATTATTCTTGGTTACTGAATTTGTCAATTGCTTTTTAGTAATTGTTTTTCTTTTTGATCGGTTTGGTTCGTAGGTTCAAATGATAAGATTTTTCTTCTTGTCCGAAAAGTTGATGCAATGGCTAGCAGTGGCAGTAGCAGTAGCAACTCAGGTCCTCTATCTGTCTCCCAACAAGATGGAGGTAAGAACAAAAGAAAGCTTGTCGATCATTCTCCACAGGATCCACTTAGCCACCCTTCTTCTTGGACTGAATTTCCTCGGTACGAGTCATCCTCGGAAAAATCTCAGAACCCTCGAACTGACCTTAGACATTTAGAGGTGGGGTCATCTCAGCATGATGATTGGGATGATCCTCTTGCATGCCAACTTGAAGGACTGCTGTTGTCTGCTATACACACCATTTACCAAAATGCTATTACGCTGCTGGTTAGAAGAGGATATGATGAGGATATTGCTCAGAAGGCCATTTCAAGGCTAGGCTTTTACCATGGGGGTACAGACATAGTGGAAAACGTCGTTAACGAGGTCGTTTCCTTCTTGAAGAATGGGAAGGACAATTCAAGAGATATTGTGTTTGAGAATTTGCAACAGATGGTGGTGTACACCCTGCTAGAGTTGGTTAATGTGCTTAGGCAAGTCAAGCCATCGTTATCCACAGGAAAAGTGATGTGGTGGTTGCTAATAGGTGATATGAACATTTCACAGGCATGTGAGATGGAAGAAGATCTACTGGGTGAGTTTAGTGGTAAAGAAATCTCAGGAGAGAGCTCTTCTAATTCTCTTACATTGAGCTCAAAGTCCCCAAGCTCTGAACTTCTCCTGAATACCAATAAGCCAAACATAGCAAGTTCTACTTTCACTCAGGATCACAGTTCTACGCATGAAACATTAAAATTTGGAAGTTTCCCAAACTCGCCTAACCTCAATAGTCCTCGTACGCCAGAAAAAGAGAGTATGCTTTCTATTACAGGCACCTCTCAGAAATCCTTGAGTGTCCAGCATACGTCCCAAGCATTTTCCTTTGAAGAAAATTTGAAGACGGGGAGTAAATCATTCAACAAGAAAGAACTCGCAACTTTGCAGAAAACCTTGAGTGCAGGGAGGGCTCTAAGGAATCACGGTAAGTCAATTTCTCAATCAGGAAAGATCACTAATCTCGGTGGTCTTAATTTGGAAAAGAGATTGAAGTCTCCATCCAAATCGCATGGTGTGCAAACAAAAGGTTCTGCTCCAAAGATGAAAGCCAAAGTGGGAGCTTCTACGATTGGTGGAAGTTGTCAGGTTACTGGCAATGCTCCATCCATTGTATCTACTGCAAATGACGCTTCAAAAGTTCAAACGAAGGAGCCAATATCTGCATTAGCTACAGAAACTACAGAACATGTGGTTTCTGGAAAGAAGCCTGTGTCAAAGCTTGAAGCAAATGCTACCGTGTTTCCTAAGATATCTGATTATTGTGCTGGAATACCATATGATAAGTCTTTGGGAAAATATGTTCCGCAAGATGAGAAAGATGAATTGATCTTAAAGCTAGTTCCTCAAGTGCAGGCACTACAGAATAATGTACAGGGTTGGACTGATTGGGCTAATCAAAAAGTTATGCAGGCTACTCGCAGGCTCGGCAAAGACAAACTTGAAATGAAGGCACTAAAACAGGAGAAAGAAGAGGCAGAGCAATTCAAAAAGGAGAAGAAAGTCTTCGAGGAGAATGCCATGAAGAGGTTATCAGAGATGGAGTTTGCCTTGGGTAAAGCTACCGGTCAGGTCAAGGCATCTAACTCTACAATTCAAAATCTTGAAGGGAAGCGTTCTGAGCTAAAGAAGGAGATGGAGATTCAAAAACTGCGAGCTGTACAAACCGCTAGGAGTTGTCAGGAAGCATTTGAGAGAGAGCTAAAGGCGATAAAGAATATTCAATCAATGAATAAGCAGAAGAGGTTATTGGAGGATGAGCTAAAGACTCATAAACAGAAGGTGGTCGAACTGCAACAGGAAAAATGCAAGGCAGAAAAGGTGCAGAACCAAATTGAGGTATGCCTTTTCAGATAGAAACACAAGTTCTTTTTAAATACATGGGCATAGCATCTCCTCCCGCTAAACGCTTTTTTAAGTCTCGTATTCCCTATGCTCAGATTTCGTTTTATGAAATTAACATTTAACTATTTTAATGCTCAAAGAATTCAAAGGATTCAAAGCCTCTCTTATGGCACACGAAATGCATGGAGAAACTCCCTTTCTCTATTACGCATCAACCAATTCCAAAGGAATCATGCCAAGGGGTTGGTTGCATAATTCTGCCAATCATAGAAAGACCTGTCAAATATGTATATTTAGAGTAATTTCTGTTGTAAAAGATGGTTGTGGTATATTCCAAGAATTCCTATTTTAATACTGTCATTTGCTGCTTTTCTCACTGCAAGTTTAAAAGAATTTTCAGGGAAAATGGAACCAAGAGAGAGCATTGAAGGAAGCTTTGCTCGCACAGTTTGCCTCCATAAAATACGAACAAGACAAAGTTGAAGCTGCAAGAAAAGCAGAGGAAGATATGATCAGACAAAGAGCAGAAAATGATGCGAAGAAGTATAAGGAGGACGTTGCAAAGCTTGAGAAACAAGTATCTGAAATAAAATTAAAGTCTGATGCTTCAAGAATAGCTGCTCTGAAAAGGGGCATGGAAGGAAGCCAAGACTCTGATATGGTAAAAATGGCAGAGAATTTCCAAGAAACATTTGGAACTAAAGGCTTAAAAAGAGAGAGGGAGTGTGTGATGTGCTTGTCAGAGGAGAAGTCAGTGGTTTTTCTGCCATGTGCACATCAGGTCCTTTGCATGGAGTGTAATGAACTTCATCAGAAAGAAGGAATGGAGGACTGCCCTTCTTGCAGGACTCCTATCCATTGCAGGATTCCAGCTCGCTTTGCTCATCAATGAGCTGCCCCGTATAACTTTGGTTGCAGGAAGTGATGTTTTAAATGGATCAGTGAACTTAATTTCTCAAAATCATTTTGTTTTGTTCTGAGTTATAGATAGTAATGAAAAGAAAAGGAACTGAGAGAATAACGCAAAGATAAACAGAAGAAAGACAAACAATCATGTAGCCTTTATGTTATCTTGTAATTATGGTTATAATATTTGCACTTTACACCTCTCGTGGGCTTTCTTTCTTCGCGAATTACAGGGGCCTGTATGTCTTTATGAAATGAAAAATTATAAAATTTAAAATTAATTTATAATTTTTTAAAAATATTTTATATAATTTTTTAATATATATTAAAATATTCTATAAATGTGTTTCAAATTATATATTTTTTTTAATAAACAGTAAATCAATTCATATTCTTTGGGCATCGATGGTAATTGTAAATAATGATAGGCTCCTTTCTTTAGGATTTTGATAAAGATATTATAAAATCTCATTTATAAGATAGCTTTTTAAAAAATATATTTTTTATGAAGTAAAGACCAGTTATACTTTGTCCGTCGATTGAAAGTTGTTCACTAACCAATTATATTATAGTATTAATTTTACTTGTAGTATATATAAGTAATAAACAAATTTATTATTTCTCATCCGAAATATCATATAATGTACTATCAAATAATTTTTAATTAACTTCTCAATATTTCAGTGTACTTCTTTTAATATGTTTGAGACAGTATATAACTTCGGCTTAGAACATAGAATGAAAAATAAAAAAAGAAAGATTTTAATAAAACGGAATTTGTATAAAATGCATTTATTTGTTTTTTTTTTTTCCTGAACCTAGCTGGCTACGCATAGGTCAAATTTAAGTGATATGATTCTTTTGCTTTCAAGTCGGTAATAGCAATAGTAATAACCAATTGGTGATTACAAAAATAAATATAAAATTAAATTATCCATATTTAATTTATGAAAGATATCCGATCTGAATTTGTAAAATCCATTTTCTATTAAGTTGTTATCATCCAAAAATACTTTGCCTTCGCATCCGGTCAGCAATTATAAGTGAATGAATATATATCTGCAACAAGGTGCTAGTCGAAGTCGATAGACAAATGCCTATTCCTCCCTAATCCGTGGCATCATTTGATCATTAACAAGAGACTGACAAGTTTCTATGCAACAGCATGTCTACGGATCGAGAATCCAACTTCTCAGCTGATTTTCTTTCTCGAAATGTTCTTCCTGGTCATGTGTTGACTTAGCTGTTACTGGGCACGATCACGTGCTAAAAGAACACAAGAAAGTTGGAAATACTATAGTAACAGGATGTCTTACTCTGACCTAACCTAGGGAGGCACTAGAAAATTAGATAACAAAAATTGTCTTTACCTAATTTAGTTATATATACTACAGCAGATCTGAATCCCAAGCAATCAGTGAAGGGACCTACCTAGAAGAATGTCAGCTGTGGAGAAGACGGGTGTGTTGCTGGAGTTTCTAGTGGCCGTGGCCGTGGCTTTGATTGGGTTCCTGCTTTGCAAGGTTGAAGGAAAGATTCATTTCCATGATTTTGTTGTAAGCGCCAGCATCACAATTGGAACTTTTCTTCTTTTTTTTTTTTTTTTTTTTTTTTGTGTTTTTCTTTTTCTTGATTTATAGAAATAGTGAAAAAAACTATTATAATATGTTAGATTGCATCAAAAATTCTAAAATGGTTTATGTTTTTGTGTCGGATACATTTTGGACACCAAAATTATTAACTAAATAAGTTTGAAAATTTTAAAAAAAATGTATCATATTATTTTTTATATTATTTATTTACTTTTTAAAATTTTGATTTTTTTTTTTAAATATTTCCATTTAGTTAGAATTCTTACTTTAATTTTTTTATATTTATTTTACTTTCTATTTATAAATAATTTTTTTATTATATTAATATTCTTAATTCTTAATTGTTTTACATTTAAAAGTCTATATATTTATGCATATCTTTTTCATACATTATCTTTCTCTAAGTCTATTGTAATAATATAATTGTCATCGTGACCAATTATATTAATTGTATCTTTGATATTAACAAAGAGCAATAATGCAGCTGGAAAGGTGAGGAAATTTTTATTCATTACTGGTTAAGATATCTTTTTCTTTCTTTCTTCTTCTCGTCTATTATATTTTGCAGCTGGAAGATAAGAATTTTACAAGGTTGTGCAGCACAAAATCTGCTCTGGTAGTCAACGGAAGCATTCCAGGGCCAGTGGTTTATGTCAACAAAAATGACACCCTCTATGTTAATGTTTACAACAAAGGTGGTTTTAAAGTCACCATTCATTGGTATGTTATCGTTTAGTGACTCAAACTCCTATTTCTCTATGTCAGGCAAATTAAAATACAGTCCCATTTAAAATATTTAAATACAGGCCCAATTTGATATCATTTCAATACAAAATTCAAAGTTAAGTCACCTTCTATATAATTTACTCTCATCAAAGGTCAGCCTGCACGCTGAACCTAACACTCTGTGTCTAAGCTTACATTACCCTCTCTCTTTTTTCCCCCTTTTTTTTAGAAAAAGAAAAGATTAGTGAATATACAGTTTTGATTGTTGTAGGCATGGAGTGAAGCAACCGAGAAATCCATGGTTTGACGGTCCAGAGTACATTACACAGTGTGCGATTCAGCCTGGTACTAATTTTACTTATGAGGTAATATTTTCTGATGAGGAAGGCACTCTTTGGTGGCATGCCCATAGTGACTGGACAAGAAACACTGTCCATGGCGCAATTGTTATTTACCCTGAAGCAGGAAGCTCCTACCCTTTCCCCAAGCCTGATGCAGAAGAAGTCCTTGTCTTTGGTATTAAAGAAATAGCTACCTCTTTTAGAATCTTCTCACTATTTTTCTTGTGTTTGTGATGTATGCTTTCATTTCTTACTTTCTTGTTCATTACTTCGATGCAGGATCATGGTACACATATGATGTGAATTTAGTAGTTGAACAGGCTCTTGCAACGGGAGGACTCTTACCAGAATCAGATGCTTATACTATTAATAGCCAACCAGGAGAATTTTGTGCTTGCTCTAAAGGTTTGTAATTATACTTCTCTATACTGAACAAAGGGAATACATCTAAGTTTTATACGTGCTTTCATTTTTTGATTAAAACCCACCTTTGCTTACATCTGGAAGAAGAAAAAAACATAGACAAAACAAACGAATTATAGATGTTGACAAAAATTATTGCATATTACATTTACTTGTAGAGTTCCGAAAAGATTTTCTATTCAGCTATAATTGTATGAATTCCTCAGCAAATCAGAAATAAGAAATATTAAAGATTTAATAATTTCAAGACATATTATACATATTAGAACACATCCAACAATAATAATAATAATAATAATAATAATAATCAATTATATTTTTATTTAATACAAAATTACATTTGAGGTTTAACTCAAGTGAGAATCACGTTTTATTTTTTAAGTAAAATTTTAGATCAATTTATCTCAAAGATCCATACGGCAGTGTGCCCATTAGGGCTAAAACATATCATCATAGTTTGTTATTATGAAAATAGTGATCAATGATGTATTGCTTTCTGTATATGATTCTGAGATTACAAGTGACTTATTTTTGTTCATATATACACAATGTTCAACGGTTGCCTAAGCTCTATTCTAACGGTTGTCCTAAGGCCTATGTCAACGTCCTTTTCTTCTTTAGGTAAGATAGAAGTGACCTTTCCTTCAAAGCAGAAAAAGGTTGCTCCCTTTCCTAGGAGTCTATAAGGAAAAGCATGTACAAGCTTTCTGCTTGTACAATCTCTGAGACTCCCTTTCCTGGTAGCCTGTGTATTCTTCTGTTTTAGTTTTCATTCTTCAACACTCCCCCTCAAGTTGGGTTCGTATAGATTTACAGAACCCATCTTGTTGAGAATGGTTTGATGATTTGTCTTGTTGAGGGCTTTTGTGAATATGTCTACTAGCTGCTCCTGACTTCTGACATATGGTGTTTCAATTTCTCCTTTTTGTACTTTTTCTCTAATGAAGTGACAATTGACTTCGATGTGTTTGGTTCGTTCATGGAATACTGGGTTTGATACGATGTGACGAGCAGCTTGATTGTCACAGTACATTTTCATGGATCCGTTACATTCGATTTTCATGTCTTGAAGAACTTGTTTGATCCAAATAAGTTCACCGGTCGTAGATGCTATGGCTCGATATTCAGCTTCTGCACTTGATCTTGGAACTACACTTTGTTTCTTGCTTTTCCATGTCACCAAGTTTTCTCTTACAAAGGTGCAAAATTCTGTAGTTAATTTTCTGTCACAGCTTCTTGCCCAATCTGCATCAGAGAAACCAACTATAGTGTTAGAGTTGTTTTTCTTCATCCAGATTCCTTGACCTGGGGGTGCCCTTGAGATACCTAAGTATCCATCAATGGCTTCCAAATGACTGGTACGAGGAGCGTGCATGAACTGGCTTACCATACTCACTGCATATGCAATATCAGACCTGGTAACAGTTAGGTAGATCAATTTACCTACTAAGCGCTGATATTGTCCTATGTCAGTTAATGGTTCACCATCCTCTAAGCTGAGTCTAACATTAGTTTCCATTGGGGTGTTGGTTGGTTTAGCTCCTAGTTTTCCTGTCTTCTTTAATAAGTCAAGGACATACTTTCTTTAGGATAGGAACAGTCCTTTGTTTGATCTTGCCATTTCTATTCCAAGGAAGTATGATAGTTGTCCAAGATCTTTGATGTCAAATTCCCTTTTTAGGCTTTGTTTAACTTTTCCTATTTATTGATCGTCATTCCCAGTTATTATGATGTTGTCAACATACACAAAGACAATAATAATGTGTGTTTGAGTGTGTTTAACAAACATGGAAGAATCTGAGGCGATTTACTGAAGTCAATATTTAAAAGAAAGAGGCTTAGTTTGGCATACCATGCTCTTGAAGATTATTTCAATCCATAGATTGCCTTTTTTAGCTTACATACTAGAAAAGAGTCTGATGCGGATTCATGGCCAGGGGGAAGAGTCATGTACACTTCTTCTTCCAAATTACCTTGCAGGAAAGTATTTTTTACATCCATTTGAAATAGATTCCATCCCAGGTTGGTAGCAACTGATAGTAGGATTCAGACGGTGTTCATTTTTGCAACAGGGGCGAAGGTTTCTTGATAATCAACTCCAAAGGTTTGAGTGAATCCTCTGGATACTAGTCTAGTCTGGCCTTGTATCCTTCAATCGTTCCATCACAGTTGTATTTTATTTTGTATACCCATTTACATCCTATGGATTTTTTGTTTGGTGGTAGCATGATAATATTCCAGGTATCATTTTTCACTAGGGCTTGAAGTTCTTCTTTCATGGCCTTACACCATTTTGAGTTGGTGTTGGCTTTGTAGAATGATGTAGGTTCAGTGGGTGTTGTGATGTTACTTAGATAGGTCCGATATTGGTTTGAAATGGTATCGTAAGAGATAAAGTGCTGGATTGGATATGATACCTTATGGGACATATAGTCCCTTAATTTTACAAGAGGCCGAGTCTGTCGAGTAGATCTTCTCAAGGCGATTTCTTCTACTTGAGGTTCTTCTTCGATTATTTCAGCTTCTCCCCCTGAAGAAAATATCCTTGAGGTTAGGTTCGGCTCCCCCTTTGAGTGAACAACCTGTTCTTGACTATTGTGAAAAAAATCAGAGTTATGCGGAAATAATAGAGTATATAGCCCATGAGTGTCCATCGGAGGGTTTTGGAGATTATCCTTATGGTAGGGGTCATTTTCGACAAACAAGACATCCATGGATATATAGATTCTGTGAGTGGTAGGATCATAACATTTATATCCCTTTTTTTGAGAGGAGTATCCTAAAAAGAGGGTTTTAATGGAGCTTTTATCAAACTTGTGGTGACGTTTGATGTGGACATAGCAGGTGCAGCCAAAGACTCGTATGTGCCCTAATTCGAGTTTTCGGCCTTTAAGGATCTCTAATGGATTGAGATTTTTTTAATGTGATGCTGGGTAACCTATTCATGAGGTATGTGGCGGTTAGGAGGGCATCCGACTAATAGATAGTAGGGACGTTATTTTGAAAAAGAAGAGTTCTGGTAACATTGAGAAGATGCCTGTTTTTGCATTCAGAGGCCCCATTTCATTCAGAAATATTAATGCATGTGGTTCGATGCACAATTCCTTATCTTTTAAAAAGTTCTGAAAGATTGTGGTTTATGTACTCAGTGCCATTTTCAGAGCGAAAAATTTTAATTTTGGCAGCGTACTGTTTCTAGATAAAGTGAAAAATTCTTAAAAGCAAGAGAATATCTCATTTTTTCCTTTTAATAAGTAAACCCAGGTGGTGCGAGAGTAGTCATCAATAAAAGTAACAAAATATCAAAAGTGATTATAAGATTCAATGGGGCCAGGTCCCCAAACATCAGAGTATATTAATTCAAATATTTTTTCAAAGACACTAGATGATAAAGAAAATGGCAAGCAAGTGTGTTTAGAGAATTTACAGACATCACAGTGACTGGAATTTAAATTATAATAAAATAGTTGATTTAAAACTTTATCAGAGGGATGCCCAAATCGCCGATGCATCAACATGCCTTGATCGATCGTGTTGTTTGACATAAGACACTGTTTGGGGGAACTTTTGAGGTAGTATAACCCATTTTTTACCAATCGTCTTCCTGGTAATTCAGTCCTGAAATATGACTGAAGAAGGTGAGAATATAACATTACAATTTAAATCACAAGTTATTTTTCCAACAGATAAGAGATTTGATTTAAATTCAGGCAATAGCAAGATATTCTTAATATTTTTGTTGAATCATGAAGTGGTGTCGCAACCATGAATTTTGACTTTGGTCCCATTAGCGATTGTCATATGTTGGTAATCTGCAATGGAAGCTAAATTTTACAATTTCATTGGATCTCATGTCATATGATCAATGGCGCCGGAATCAATATACAAGCATCATGGTAGGCATTTGTAATTTTTTGGAATGAATTTAAAGAATTTGGTACCAAACCTGACCCGCTAGATTGTTGCTGAACCAGGGCTTGAATCTGAGACAAGAATTAGGTTAGTTGGGTTTGTGTTGCTGCTGGGTTGGATCCAGTTTGAAAATGGGTTGGAGTCGGATTGAATCTGGATCGGGTCAGGAAGTCAGGTCGGGTCTCCTGAGTGGGTCGGGTTACTTTGTTGGCTTTGGTCCGAGTCAGGTCAGACATTTGGGTCGTGTCACGACCCACTTTGTGGGCCCGTGACCGGCACTAGGGAATGGGTAGGCTTAAGGCCACCAAAACCCGTAGTAAGCCTTACCAACCCGCAAAACCAGATATACAATTATCAAAATATAAAGTAGTCATAATTGTCTTGCATAATAAATCATCATACTACCAACAGGAGTCAGAAAGTTATATAAATTTTAAAATTTCCTACTGCGGATACTCTAGAGTAAAAATGACAAGTATAGAAGTACAAGATAATTACAAAAGTCCGAAGAAGAAGAAGTCGGACTGTCGAATGTGCGATGGCGAAGGTCTTTAACTATCACAGATTTGATGCGTTCCACAGTCCGCTCCTACGCCTCGGGTGGAGCTGGCGGGAAGGCTGAATTATCGAATTAAAAATTGAAATATTTCGCGCGTCCAGAAAACACCAGGGTCCGGAAGCCGGTCCGCCAAAGGTCGAATTCAAACCGGGCGCCTACGCAGGCTCAAGTCATGCGGGAGTCCCAAGTACAAGAGTTTAAAGTGGTCGGAAGGCGGCGGATCGTACGAAAGTCGGCTGCTCATCGCGACACTTTCCAAGGCTGCCGGCAAGAATTTTCCCCGACGGAGGAGGGTTGCTTCCGGGGTTTTTAGGGATGGGGAGTCCGATTCGTCGGTTTGCGGAAAGGGCCGACAGGAGGCCGAATCGACGATGGCGTACCTCTTCGTCCTTCGGTCGGTGTCGCGCGGAAAGGAAGGAGGAGGAAGGCGCTGAATGGCGGCGAAATACGTAAGCGGTCACGGGGAGAAGGCAATGACGGGGAGAGGGAGAAGGGAGAAAGCGGTCGACATAGGGAGTGAAGGGAAGGAAGGGAGGATGGAAAGAGAGAGAGGGAGGAGAAAAAGGAGAGATTTTTTTAAATATATATATATATATATATATATATATATATATATATATATATAATTAAACCATGGCCCACTTAGGATTGAAATAAATGAGGGTAGAGGCTTCTCATTTCCTGCTTTCGGTTTCCAGTACACTCTTCAGACAAATGATTCTGCCACAAAACTTTGACCATCGGAATAATTTTAGAGCGCAGCTGGCGAACTTGAGTGGATGCACGTGCGAGAAGTTCGGTGGCAAGTCTAGTTTGTATGCCACATCTCCAATTCTGCCAATAATCTCAAAGGGTCCCACATAACGAGGTGCCAATTTGCCCTTCTTGCCGAACCGCAACACACCACGCATAGGAGACACCTTCAAGAATACATATTCCCCAACACTGAATTCCACGTGCTTCCGTTTTGGATCCGCATAACTTTTCTGCCTACTAAAAGCTGTCTTCAGTCGCTCGCGAATAACCGAAATCTTTTCTGAAGTGATCTAAACCAATTCCGATCCTGCTAACTTCCGTTCACCAACTTCTTCCCAACATATGGGGGATCTACACTTCCGACCATACAAGGCCCTCGAAGGTGCCATTTTGATACTTGCATGATAAATTTATTATACGCGAATTCGACCAACGGTAGATACCAATCCCATTGACCATCAAAGTCTATCACGCACATCCGAAGCATATCCTCTAAGGTCTGAATAGTCCTTTCTGATTGTCCGTCCGTCTGAGGATGGAAGGCCGTACTGAAGTCCAACCTGGTACCAAGTTCCTCTTGTAACTTTTTCCAAAACCTTGAAGTAAATTACGGCCCCTATGGAAACCGGACGTGAAGACTGACAATCCTTTCCAGATACACTCTTGCATACTTAGTTACAGAGTAGGTAGTCTTTACCTGAAGAAAATGCGCTAACTTAGTCAATCGATCCACAATTATCCAGATGGAGTCATAACCAGTAAAAGTCTTGGGTAAACCGATACAAAATCCATAGTAATCCTTTCCCATTTCCACTCCGGGTATAGGAAGCTACCGCAGAAACCAAACGGCTTCCGATGTTTCTAATTTAACTCACGACACGCCGGACATTTGGAGACAAACTCGCTACATCTCTCTTCATCCCGCCTCCACCAATAATTTCCTTTCAAATCATGGTACATCTTTGTGGAGCCCGGATGCACTGTAAGTTGTACAGTTGAGCTTCTTCTAAAATCTCCTTCCCGAGATTATCCACATCGGGAACACATGACCTAGAGCCCATCAGCGAGGGTGCCATCATCATTTATAACAAAGTTATTAGCTCGACCCTCGCACATCTTCCAAGATTTTCACCGTATGGGTCCCGAATCGAGCCATCCCGATTCGTCCACAAGCGGATGCACCTAATCCGAAATGTGCTAATAATGCACCCGATTCTAATATCTCCACCTGTAACCCTTGATCATACAGTTCATGCAACTCTCTAACCAGTGGTCTCTTCTCTACACCGACATGAGCAAGACTACCTACCGACTTCCCGCCTCAAAGCATCGTACCACAACATTCGCATTACCCGGGTGGTAGAGAATATTACAATCATAGTCCTTCGAAGCTCTAACCACCTTCTCCGCCTCGGGTTCAAATCCTTCCGTTGAAAAATATACTTTAAGCTTTTATGATCCGATAAATCTCGCATCGCCTCCATGAGATAGTGCCTCCAAATCTTTAATGCAAAAATTATCACGCCATCTCCAAATCGTGGGTCGGGTAATTTTGTTCATGCTTCTTCAATTGCCTAGACGCATAAGCTATTACCTTTCCATTTTACATCGGAACACAACCCAAACCCACTCCAAGGCCGAATACACCGTGAATCCACCAGTCCCGGAAGGTAAGGTCAACACGGTGAAGTCAAACAGTCCTTCAACTTTTGAAAGCTTCTCTCACACGCTACCCACTCAAACCCTGACATTTTCCGAGTCAACTTAGTCAAAGGCGCTCGCTATCCTCGAAAAGTCTTGCACAAATCGACGGTAGTAGCACCTTGACCCTAAGCTTACGCACTTCGCCTGTTGGCCTCGCCAATCAACATCAGCCTTCCACTTTCTTAGGGTCCACCTAAATACCCTCTTTAGATACTATGTGCCCTAGAAAAGCAACGCTTTCCAACCAGAACTCGCACTTGGAGAACTTAGTGTACAATTGATGTTCCCTCAAAGTCTGAAGTACTATCCTCAAGTGCCACGCGTGCTCCTCTTCGCTTTTGGAATAAACCAAGATATCATCAATGAATACAATGACAAAACGATCCAGAAATTCCTTGAACACTCGATTCATCAAATCCATGAAAGCCGCAGGGGCATTAGTGAGTCCAAACGACATCACCAGAAACTCATAATACCCATAACGCGTCCTGAACGCCGTCTTTGGCACGTCTTCACCATGGATCCTCAACTGGTGATACCCCGATTGCAAATCAATCTTGGAGAAATACACAGCACCCTGAAGCTGATCGAATAGGTCATCGATGCGAGGAAGCGGATACCGGTTACGAATCGTCGCCTTATTTAGTTGCCGGTAATCGATGCAAAGACGCAAGGTACCATCCTTCTTCTTTACGAACAGAACAGGAGCACCCCAAGGAGACGTACTAGGTCTAATGAAACCCTTATCTAGGAGGTCTTACAATTGCTCTTTTAGCTCTTTTAACTCGGCCGGTGCCATTTGATAGGGCGGCAAAGAAATAGGTGTTGTACCCGGTATCACATCGATACAGAATTCTATCTCTCTATTGGGCGGTAATCCAGGTAGTTCTTCCGAAACACATCAGAAACTCGCACCGAACGCCTTCGACGCAACCTTTCCTTGCAGAGGTATCCCTAACCAAAGCCAAATATCCCCGACATCCACGGGCGAAGCATCCGCCTACCGCAATCAATCGACACGAGGTTCGAGGGAGAAGGTATCTCACCTTTAAAATAGAACTCGAGTCTCCGTGAATTCGAAAAGTCACTTGTTTCTCCCTGCAGTCCAACATGGCGAAATGCATAGCTAACCAATCCATTCCCAATATCACATCAAAATCCATTACATCTAAAAAGAATTAGGTCAAGAACCAAATCTCGTCCTCAATGACATCGGACACGACGGATACACGACATCAGTCTCTAAGGCCTTACTTAACGGCGTAGTGACCGACATCGGAATTCGAAGCCTAACGGGCTGGACATCCAATCTTAAGGCAAAACTAGGCGATACGAAAGAATGGGTAGCCCTAGGGTCTAACAAAACTCTAGCCTCAGAATGACAAACAAGAATAGTACCTAACACCACAAAGATTTGAGGCTCATGATCTTGAGGAGTAAGGGTAAACACTCTAGCTTGCCCCCGGCCTGACTGTTGAGACCCTAAAGCTCGACCTTGAACCCTACCCCCAGACCGGCCTCCTGAAGATCTACCTCCAAAACTACGGCCCTGCTGGCCAACAAACTGAGATCCATCTTGAAAATGTCCCGGGGTTGCAGGAAAAGCTGGTCGGGTCGCACTAGCGGACGAGCCTTGTGGAAAAGCTGGTCGACTGAAATAGCGAGGACACTCTCGAGCCATATGTCCCATCTCACCACACCTAAAACAGGCTCCACTGGATGTTAGGCACGGTCCCTGATGTGACCTGCCACACATCTGACAAGTGCTGGCCCTAGAACTAGAGCCAGAGCTCGAACTCCGCTACTACCACATCAAGCCCGAAGTCAATCCCGGCTACTCCTCCGATTACGCCTACCCTTTCTGTGGATGCGGTGACTTCTCTGCACGGCCTGCTGGTCGGTACCTCCAGAGTAACTTCCACTACCATAGCACGGTACGACAGGCTGCGCACTGGACTGACCCTCAACCCTGGTTGTCTTCTTCCTACCATCGCCGGCCCCTCGACTAAACCTCGCAGTCATCTCCATCTGCCTCGCCATGTCAGTAACTTCTAGGAAGCTGCTCCTCCTAGATTGAACCAAAGAAATAAACTCTGGGCCGAGCCCTGAAATGTATTTGTTGTTCTTCTGCTCCTCAGTCCCCACAACATAAGGTGCATACCTACTCAGCTGAACAAATTTCCTGGTGTATTCAGCCACAGATGATTCTCCCTTAACTAACCTTTCAAACTTCTCCCTGTACTCCTGCCTTACACTGAAAGGGATGAAGTACTCTTCGAATCTGTCTCTGAATTGCCTCCACGACAACCCATCCAGAAAGGGGCGGATATAATCTCTAAACCACTGGGATGCCAGTCCCTTCAAGGAAAACTCGGCCATCTCGATGGTCCTCCTGTCAGAACAGTGCAAATCATACGCCCTCTTTTCAACCTCATCCAAAAAGTCTAGAGGGTCTCCAGCTGTCCCATCAAACTCCACAGGTCTTAACTTGGTATACTCAGACATAGGGACATCGTCCGAATTCTTGATACCGGACCCACTAGCACGACTTCCTGCACCCTGAGCAGCCTGCTGCTGCTGGAAGACTAGCAACTGCTCTAAGGCCCTCTGCATCCCAGTCATACTGGACACAAAAGCCTCCATTGGAATTTCACCAGCACCATGTACCTCATGAGCCTCGCCCTGATCTGGTTGGGCTGCTGCTCGAGGCTTACCTCAGCCCGTACTACGGGTCGGGTCCGGAGGAGCCGTCTGAGAAAACTCATCTTCGCCTTCCCGGGCCGATCTGCAGTACCGCTCGGGTTCTCAAAGATTGGCAAGAGCCGAAATGAACAACAAGTTATTAACCCAAGCGGACTCTCTAACGTATAAAGCGGATACTAGAATCAACGGAAACATGCAAGGATGTGACTCAATTTTTCCTAGTTCCCGCAGAGTAGTTTAGAAAGCTAACCTAGGTTGAAGGAAAAACTAAACCTAAACTCGATACTAACTTTGTCACGACCCACTTTGTGGGCCCGTGGACGACTAGAATGGGTAGGCTTAAGGCCACCAAAACCCGTAGTAAGCCTTACCAACCCGCAAAACCGGATATACAATTATCAAAATATAAAGTAGTCATAATTGTCTTGCATAATAAATCATCATACTACCAACATGAGTCAGAAAGTTATATAAATTTTAAATTTCCTACTGCGGATACTCTAGAGTAAAAATGACAAGTATAGAAGTACAAGATAATTACAAAAGTTCGAAGAAGAAGAAGCCTGATCGCCGAATGTGCGATGGCGAAGGTCTTTAACTATCACAGATTTGATGCGTTCCACAGTCCGCTCCTACGCCTCGGGTGGAGCTGGCGAGAAGGCTGAATTATCGAGTTAAAATTAAAATATTTCGGCCCGTAAAACACCGGTTTGAAGCCGGTCCCGCCAAGGTTGTCGAATTCAACTGAAGCGCCTACTGACTCAGTCATGGAGTCCTAAGTACAAGAGTTTTGGGAAAGTGGCCGGAAGGCGGCGGATCGGGGCCGGAAATTCGCTGCTCACGCGACACTTCCCAAGGTCACGGCAAGGATTTTCCGACGGAGGAGGGTTGCTTCCGGGGTTTTGGGGATGGAGAGTCCGATTCAAGCGTCGGTTTACGGAAAGGACGGCAGGAGGCCGAATCGACGATGGCGTGCCTCTTCGTCCTTCGCTTGTCAGCGAAAAGGAAGGAGGAGGGAAGCGGGCAGACGTGGGCAATGGGGGAGAAGGCAATGGTCGGGGAGAGGGAGAAGGGAGAAAGCGGTCGACGTAGGGGAGTGAAGGGAAGGAAGGGAGGAAGGAAAAGAGAGAGAGGGAGGAGAAAAGGAGAGATTTTTTTTAAAATATATATATATATATATATATATATATATATATAATTATTATTATTACAACTAAGGGTGTTACAGGTCGGGTCAGGAAGTCGGGTCGGGTTGTCATATAACCCTCAACATATGTCGATCCAATTTTTTCACCCTTTTCTCTAGGGTTTTCTTCTCTCCTGCTAGCCCCGCCGAAACCAAACTTCCTTTCCCCTCTTTTTCCTCTCTTCGTCCTTCCAGCACTGTTCCCTTCTCCCACCCCCGAATCAGATGCAACTGAGGATGCAGATGCCAACACTGGTCGCGATGATGATCCTGTTTTTTACAGTGGTCGCATCGTTCGACATTGTTTGGTCCTCCCCTCGGTCGTGTTACTTCGTGGGTGTTGAGGCGTCGAGTGGTGCACGCTTGATTTTCTGTAGTGTCGAGAGAGAGAGAGAGAAAAGTTCATTAGGGTTCTCCGAGTCTCCTCTCGTTGAATATTAGCTATTATAACGTCGATCTTTGGGAGCTCCGTTGACAGGAGGATTTAGGACCTCAAGTAAGTGTAGACTAGGTCTTGTTCTGCCCTCTTTTGTATTTCTTTTGTGTAAGTTGTTGGAGGGAGATAGTTTTGCAGTTCTTCCCATTTGGTTAGAACTTCTGTTGCATATTTTGAGCTGTTCTTGGTACCTTGTGTGATTTGCGATAATTCTTGCTTGAGATTGAAAATGTGTGCGAAATTTTGTTGATAGCCATACAGTCCTTTCATTTTTTTCCTAAATCGCCTTTGATGATTCGAGAAGCATGCAGAACCTGGAAATTTGGGGCTCCATTGTGCCGGTGAGCAACGACATGACCATGTGGTTTGTCGTTTGCCATTCTTCTATTTTTTCTGCTTCATCTTCTGTCGGGGCTTCTGACCTTTCTGGTTTGGATTTTTATTTTATTCCTATGATGAAACCTAGCTTTCTTCTGCCGCTGAGGCCAATGTACACAGATTTTGACCATTCAAAATAATTTTGATTGCCTTTCAGCATGATGTTGGTTAGTTTGTGTTTATTTTGAGACATGGTTGGTTAATTTGAAAGATTTTTGAAGGTAGATGATGATCACAGGCTTATGACCTACTCTGATACCATGTGAAAATAGTGATCAATGATGTATTGCTTTTTGTATATGATTATGAGATTACAAGTGACTTATTTTTATTTATATATACACAATGTTCAACGGTTGCCTAAGCTCTATTCTAACGGTTGTCCTAAGGCCTATGTTAATGTCCCTTTCTTCTTTAGATAAGGTAGAAGTGATTTTTCCTTCAAAGCAGGAAAGGTTGCTCCCTTTCTTGGGGGTCTACGAGGAAAAGCCTGTACAAGCTTTCTGCTTGTACAGTCTCTGAGACTCCCTTTTCTGGCAACCTGTGTATTCTTCCATTTTGGTTTTCATTCTTCAAAAGTATTAAGACATGCTACAATCAAGTAGGACAAGCAAAGAAGCATGAACAAATTTGTTCCTAATCAGTTTCATTCTCCTTGTTTACAGAATCAACATACCGTTGGCAAGTTGATTATGGGAAGACCTATCTTCTTCGAATAGTCAATGCAAACATGAATGCACAAATGTTCTTTGCCATTGCAGAACACAACCTCACGATTGTCGGGATGGACGGAGCATACTTGAAACCATTTGTCACCAGCTACATAATGATAGTTCCTGGACAAACCATGAATATTCTTGTCACAGCAAACCGATCTCTTGGCCACTATTACATGGCTGCTAGGAAATACACACTTCAATCATCCTTCAGTCCATATGACAAAACTAACGTTACCGCGATTCTGGAATATAGGGGCAACTATACAACCCCAGCTTCTCCTGCTTTCCCACTTGACACCCTTCCTGATTACGATGATTTAAATGCTGCAGTAACATTCACAAATAATCTAAAGAGCCTTCATGACCAGAATGTCCCAAAAAACATTACTACCCGGATGTATGTTACAGCTGCGACAAATGGGTTGCTCTTTAATGATACTATGGCTCTTTCTGCAAGCTTAAACAATGTGACTTGGGTGAATCCCAAAACGGACGTGCTTCAGGCCTATTACTAGTAAGCTCTTTAATTAATACGCATGTCTTTCTTTTTCTTTTTTCCCTTTTTGTAGACCACTATTGAGTTTAGTACGAGACTTGTAAGCTAAATGAAAAATCTTTTGGTTATAGCAACATGACAGGCTTCTACACGGAAGATTTCCCAGACATGCCGCCAACATTCTTTGATTTTGTTGCAGAAGATTTACCGGATAATACCATACAGCCTTTGTTGGGGACCAAAGTGAAGGTGCTAGAGTATGGAGAGGAAGTGGAGATGGTGTTTCAAACGGCTAATGTATTGAATGCAGCACAGAATCACCCAATGCATCTCCACGGACATAGCTTTTATGTTGTTGGCGTAGGAGATGGCAACTTTGATTTTGAAGAAGATCCGAAAACATTCAATTTGGTTGATCCACCCTCCGTGAACACTGCTACAGTTCCACAGAGTGGATGGCTAGCTATTAGATTCAAAGCACTAAATCCTGGTATGTTCCTTAATCAAGATTATTAGTTAATTGAAGTCCATTTTAAATAATGCTTGAATAACGTTAATGATGCTAAACATGGGACTAAAAATTAATCTTTGCAGGAGTATGGCTATGGCACTGTCATTTTGATCACCATTTAAGTTATGGAATGGAAACAGTAATGATAGTGAAGAATGGTAGCACTCCTGAGACATCTATTCGCGAGCCCCCTGTTTATATGCCACCTTGTGATGATGCGCCATTAATTAGATTGTTCAAATCAAAATAATAATATATATCTAGAATAAATCTTGATGGCTATATATGCCACCTTCTATCCCAAATTGTCATTTCCAGTTAAATATTTAGTCACAGGGATAAGCAATTCTCCATTTGAATGATTCTTGTGAGTGGACCGTATTAATTTATGCCCTAAGTTCTCCATAATCAAGTGAAAGTATCTTTTCATTTATGGCATGCTTCGTAAAAATTAGTTAATATAAATAAGAGCACCATTAGTTTAAGAAATCATTCATAGAAATTAGTACATTTAAATTTTTCAGACAAAAACAGAGATAAGAACATTAGAAATCCAACTTGATTTAGGAACTGAAATTGTTGACTAAGGCGGATTGAGAGGTTGATCCCAATTCAATTCATGATTGAAAATTGGTTGTTTGGCTAGGTCTACCTAAGATTAAAGTATTTGGTGGAAATAAATTTAAGGACCGAAGCATTGTTGAATATAAAATTTGAGGAATTAAAATGCTACGTATTAATTTTGCATATATAACTTAGTAAGAGATGTCACTAACAAATATATTTTCTTAGTTTTTAAAATATATGAACTAATTGACAGAATTTATTGCTTCTCCTGTTAAAGTTTAAGCATTAAGACTGAAAGATTTAATATATTTATAACGTGGCGGATAATATGCCACACGGTAATATTGTGATCGCATGCATACGCATCTAACTATTTTAATGTATTTTGTTTGGTTAAATTATTAAATGTTTTTCAATTTCTGTCATTGATGTCTCCAATTGCCATCCCTTTCCATCACAATCTCGAACTTCCCGTAGCTGGGGAAAAATTAAACAACACAAATAAAATATTTAATAAAAAATATTATATACTTTATATAATTAATTTAATTTATAAATGAGTGATATATCAAATTTATTTAATAATTTCTAATATATATTTGGGTGTTAAGCGAAAATTTTAAAATTATATCTTTTGATGTTAATTGTAAAAACAGTTTTCTTTTTTTATATATTTAAGATGAAAACCTTTCAATTAGTTTTTGGTACTCTCATTTTTCTTCAAAATGCAACCGATACTTTTTCTTTTATGCCATTATAAATCTTCAAGTAAGAGTTTACTAAATTTAATTTTGAACGTAAGAAAACTTATATTTATCTGTCAGTAGTATTAATAAAATCCCATAAGCAATTAATGCATTTGAAAAAGTATCAACTCTTAGTACCTAATTGACAACTTCAAGAGAAAACTTCTTTTACAACTTCTAATTAAATAACACTACACTTATATAATTAGTTTTTCTATTATTTATTCTAAAATTGCATTTTATATAAAATATTTAACAAAAGTATTTTAAAGAAAAAATGGTAAAAGTTAATAGCATTAATTAAAAAAATATATATTTCTTAATTCATGTGCAAATTAAAGACACTTTTCTTTAACCATATTTTGGAGCCTTCTTTGTGGGGCTCTGGAACCACCCCGAGAAATTGAATTAATTCAAAATTTAACTAACTTTCAAAGTAATTAATGGAAGAAGGGAAAATACTCGTTTTATTTAAAATAAATAAACAGAGACAATTTTTCATTAAAAGAACATTAATGGAAGAACTTTTAGCACACTTAATCAGTCTTGTTTTTGTTTTACCTCCTTAATTATACGAAAGAACCAACCGAAGGTAAAGAACCCACCCAACCATAAGTCAAATTATCATTAATAGCACGTGATAAGCACAGGCTACTGTATAAAGCTAACCTATGCTTTCCATCAAATTGCCATTTGAAAGTTCAGACGTGAGGGAAAGGAAAAGATGGGTGTGTTTCTCTATTTTATGAGTTTCATTGGGATGCTTGAAAAGGTCCACTGCTATGATTTTGCTGTAAGTATGAAGATCTTACCATTATTTTAATATTAATTGTATAAAATCAATAAATAAAGACGTAGAGGATTTGGATTTGTACCTTTTTTTTTATGCATAATTATTTTTTAATATATTTATTTCTGACACATTAATATTATATTTATTTATAAATTTTTAAATTTTTTTGTATAATTAATAAAAAAGTATTTTTCTAATTAACTAATAGATATACTTTTAGAAAATAGAATTGATGTGTCTAAATTAGTACTCGCAAGTGTACGAACCGAATGATAGTACGGGCAAGTCCACTACGAGTTTGATCTCATAAGGAATTGTATAACATATATTATAAAGACCAACTATCACACAAAATACTAAAAGTAAATCTAAACACTATAAACCAATATTTTGAGAATAATCTTAAGGTTTATAAAATAAATTAAATAACTAAAAAATAAATATGCAACTAGAGTGATTAATGTAAATAATATGATAAAATAGTATTTAGTCTAGCTTATACTTAGTAATCCTTTTATTTCTCTTAGGTCCAAATTTAAGAGATGAGATGGTGATGTACTTTTTTCCTAAGTCACTCAAACTAATGATGCAATCTAGGTTTCTTATACCAACATAGATTAAAGTAAAGATAATTTTTCTAATACTATTAAATTGATATGATGGTCAACCAATAATAATAGATGAAACTAATACATATATGAAGGTAAAAGAACTATTTAGTAAACTCATAATATATAAGGTCCATATATAAGTAAAAAGCCAAACTAAGCACTTATGGAACTTAGTTTGGCATACTTAATCCAATGGTCATTATAATTAAATAAAAAGACATAAGATACAAAGAAAAAAATTAAAACTCCCTCAAAATCTAAAAGCTCTTCAAGGAATGAAAAAGATTGATCATCTCTCTCCACATTTTTAAAAAGCTTCTTTTATTCTTGAAAAAATAATACAACAAGACTAACTAGATGCAGAAAATAATGCACTATAGAAAATCCTGCAGAGAGAATAGTAGAAGCCTTTCTCCATATATAATAGTAGTAGAAGAACTTACTTTTGTTTAATTAACCTCTACTTCTTATAGAGATCTCCTTTTTAGAGTCATTCTCTCAGCGCATAACTACTATAGTTATTTCTTACTGTCCTTAACAAAATAAACAGTTAAAAAGATAATTATCCATTAATTACATCATAACTACTTAATTCTCCATTCTTAGGCCTTGATAAATAGGCCCACACTATTAGTAGCCCACGTGTCTTATTTCCAAGCTTTTTACAACTGCAGTCCATTTAAAGCATATTAGTGTATTTTTTGCTCAAATTAACCTCTTTGGCGATTATTTCCTAAATTTAGACAAAAAAAACTAAAATGAGGTAAAAACACATATTTTCACCATATTATATATAAAAATATATCATTAAATCTCTAAAATACTTTTAAATATCTATATATAATTTGGATCAATCAAGAATTTTAATTATATTTTTTAATATTATATTATCTAGTATTCACATAATGATTGCTATCTTAAAAATAGCATATCAATTATATTTTCAATATTAGTTCTATACAAAAATAATAACAATAATATAACATACAGATGAATGACTAATTTTGCTAACTGCATCAAATTAGGTTGACTCTAACTACTTGGTCCGTAGATAAAAATTTAAAATTAGATCTTTCAATGTTAATTGTAAAAATAGTTCATTTAATACTTATTTAATTTTGAGATGAAAATATATTAATTAATTTGTTATATTCTCATTTTTCCGACATATAAATTCTCAAAATGCAACAGGGAATTCATATATTTTCTCTGACATTCTAAATCCTAAGTAAGATCTACTAAGTTTAGTAATATA
The DNA here is from genome assembly GCF_019578655.1 of Ricinus communis. NCBI lineage: Eukaryota > Viridiplantae > Streptophyta > Magnoliopsida > Malpighiales > Euphorbiaceae > Ricinus > Ricinus communis. The sequence continues at coordinate 6,487,331 of NC_063256.1, read as the reverse complement.
TGTTTGTTTTAATAAAAATAATTTTAAAAAATATTAAAAATAATGATTTGCATTTCTTAGTGCATGTACAAATTAAAAATAAACTATTAAATTTGGATAAGAGAGTAAGGTGTTGAGCCGCTCCTAATAAACAGATTTGATTCTAAACATAGCTAATTTTCAATGTATTATATATATATAAGAAAAAAAAAAAAAAAAAGAAGGAGAAGCTAACTTTCAATGTAAGACGAGATACTATATTAAATTCATTTAAAGTAAATAAAACAAACACACACAAAAGAATAATAATGAAACAACAATTAAACACACAATAAAGAAATGTGTAGCATCAGTTTTATACATGCACAAAAGAATTCCTTCTACCTAATTTTTGTCCTTAATTATACTAATGAACCAACCGAACGTAAAGAACCACTCAACTATAAGTCAAGTTATTATTAATAGCAAGTGATACTGTTGTATAAAACTACAAGCCACTAATATATGCTTTCCATCAAATTGCATAGTTTGGAATTGACCAAAAGAAAAGATGGGACCGGAGAAGATGGGTTTGCTTCTGGATTTCATGCTTGTCATTATGATGCTTCTTTCCACGGTTGATGGAAAGGTTCACTAGTATGATTTTGTTGTAAGTACGATGATATCTTACCGTTTATATTTATTGATTTATGATATAAAATTACATTTTCATCGCATCATTTTGCTAGGTTGGTCCATATTTGCAATGTAAATTAAACTCTAGATGGACGATATTAATATAAATTGGATTTTCTAGTTCAACTAAGATTTCAAGTTTGAACTTTAAATATGCAGCTGCTTTAAAACTCTTGAGGGAGTATTTTGCCACCCGTAAGAATAAATACCCGACACGCTCTAAATTAAATCTAGATATATATATACTAAAAAATATATATTCATATTTTTAATTCATGAATATATTTCTTAATTCACATGCACATTGAAAATAAAATATTGAATTTGGATGAAAAAATAAGGTCTTGAGCCACGTTAATAAGCTGATTTGAAAATAAAACATCGAATTTGAATGAGAGAGTAAGGAATTAAATGTAGATGTATACAAATATTTATATATTTTTTAATTTATTATAAATTAAAAAATTTAAATAATAGAGTAAGGTCTTGGCCACTCCAATAAGCTAATTCTCAATCAGATACTTCTTTCATTTAAAATAAACAAAAACAAACACATTTCACTAACAAGAATATTAGTGAAATAACTTTCACGTACTTTTCCCTAATTTAAACAATTAAACGCACAACAAAGAAAATCAACCCATAAGAAATTTGTACCATCAGTTTAATACATATGTGCAGAAGAATTCCTTCTACCTAATTTTTGTTTTGTTTTCTTTCATGTCTTTTCTTTTTTTCCCTTAACCAACCGAAAGTAAAGAACCACCCAACCATAAGTCAGGTTATCATTATAGCACGTGATAGTCCCTGGCTGCTGTATAAAAGTATATGCAGCTAAAACATGGTTTCCATCAAAGTCCATTTGAAGTTTAGAAGTGACCAAATGGGACCGAAGAAGATGGGTTTGCTTCTGGATTTTATACTTGTTTTTATGAGTTTCATTGGGTTGCTTCCTTCCACCGTTGAAGGAAAGGTTCACTACTATGATTTTGTTGTAAGTATGATAAATTTATCATATGCATGCTTTTATATTTATGTTTTCATTATATATTATGTTATTTTTGAAATCATATTTATTGAAAATATTTTATCGTTTAACAGTGGTGCATAGAAATTTAGCTTTATATACAATGTAAAAGTATTCTGAATAAAAGTAAATGAAAAATAGGTTTTTCAAGAATTTTTAAATGTAAGAATCAATCGAATTGAAAATAATTATATACTTAATACAAAAGATTGTGCACATTTTTTTCAAGTAATTCAATGGACATTCATATTTTTTATTTAAATTTCTAAGGAATAACAGTTTCAAGCTATTTTATTTTGATGTCATTTTTAGTTGGAAGATAAAAATTTTACCAAGTTATGTAGCACCAAGTCTGCTTTGGTCGTCAATGGCAGCATTCCAGGGCCAGTGGTTTATGTTAACAAGGGTGACACCATGTTCGTTAATGTACATAACGAAGGAGGTTATAAAGTTACCCTTCACTGGTATGTATATTTGCTGTCTAATTTAATTCGTCCCTTTTTTAGTCTGTTAGTAGACTTTTGTCTTCTTATATTCTCGAGGATTGGCATCTGTTATATAGAATCATCACTTACATTAACGAATTATTGGAAATTCTGAGTTTATAACAATATTCAAAACTAAGCATACTGTAATAAATTTTAATGGTTGTAGGCATGGAGTGAAGCAACCGAGAAATCCATGGTCTGATGGCCCGGAGTACATCACACAATGTGGAATTCAACCGGGTACAAACTTCACTTATGAGGTGATATTTTCTGATGAGGTAGGGACCCTCTGGTGGCATGCCCACAGTGATTGGACAAGAAATACTGTTCACGGAGCCATCGTCATTCACCCTGAAGAAGGAACTTCATATCCTTATCCCACTCCTGATGGTGAAGAAGTTCTTGTTTTAGGTACACAAGACTTCTCCATTTCTTTCAAGATCATGCATCCCACCCTAGAATCATTCGTAATAATGTACTTACTCTTTGTTCTGTTTCTGTATTGGCAGGATCATGGTATACTTATGATGTGAATTTAGTGGTTGCAGAAGACCTTCTAACTGGGGCAGATTTACCTGCATCAGATGCCTATACCATAAACGGTGAACCAGGCGACTTTTGTAATTGCTCTAAAGGTAAACTATCATATTATTCTAAAAGCGAAAAAAAGAAAAAGATAAATAGTATTATCTGAAGGTTTGTACCTAAATTTGTTCTCAACAATTAATTAGCATCCCAATTTGCTGGCAGAAACAACATATCGTTGGCAAGTTGAGTATGGAAAGACCTATCTTCTTCGATTAGTTAATGCAATCATGAACACAGAAGTATTCTTTGCTATTGCTGGACACAACGTCACAGTCGTGGGAAGAGATGCAGCATACCTAAAACCATTTGTCACGAGCTATATTATGATAGGTCCTGGACAAACCATGGACATTTTGTTGACAACAGACCAGTCTCCTGGCCAGTATTACATTGCTGCCAGACAATTATACACAGACAAATCAATTTATACTGACTATGACAAAGTAAATGTTACCGCGATTCTTGAGTATAAAGGCAACTACAGCTATCCAACTTCCCCTTCTTTCCCATACGACACCCTTCCTTCTTATACAGATATTGATGCTGGAGTAGCATTTAGAAACAAATTAAGGAGTCTTTATAATCAAGACGTCCCAAAAAACATCACAACCCGGATGTACATTACAGCATCTCAAAACTTAATTGTTCTGAATCAATCAGACGGTGGAGTTGCTGTCACTCTTGCAGCAAGCTTAAATAATGTGTCTTTTGTGAATCCCAAAACGGACGTGCTTCGAGCTTATTACTAGTATGCTATTCTATATGCTCTTTGATTTCTTTATGCAAAGATAAAAGTAGTGAACAGGGAATAAGCTAATGCAAATTTTATTTTTATTTTTTGCAGCAACATCAGTGGTTTCTTCACGGACGATTTCCCAGACATGCCGCCTACATTCTATGATTTTGTTGCAGATGATTTTTTAGTTAATTCGACAGAGTCAGTGTTGGGTACCAAAGTGAAGGTGCTTGAATATGGAGAAGAAGTGGAAATGATCTTTCAAAATTCTAATATTTTGAACGCATCCGAGGATCATCCAATGCATCTTCATGGATATAGTTTTTATGTGGTAGGAGCAGGACCTGGAAATTTTGATTTCGAAGAGGATCCTGAAAAGTACAATTTGGTTGATCCACCATATGTAAACACTGCTACACTTCCAAAGGTCGGATGGCTTTCAGTTAGATTCAGAGCACTAAATCCTGGTAAGTTCTTGAATCAAGATATATAGTAAATAATACAAGTACATATGTGTAAATATCAAGATAACATGGATAGATCATTAATGTTGTACAGGAGTTTGGCTATGGCACTGTCACTTAGATCGTCATCTAAGTTGGGGAATGGACACAGTGATTATAGTAAAAGATGGTGGCACTCCTGAGACATGTATCCGCAAACCACCACCAAATATGCCTATCTGTGATGATGCACCAGCGCTTGGACTTTCCAGAGCAGATTCTTCATCTGAAGACCTGCAACAGAAATACGAGAATACGTATACCTAGGTTCAATATTTGAGTCATTCAAGTATGGATTAGTAGGTGAATGTATTCATCCATTTTACATAAAATAATTTAATATGTAATTTTTATATAAAATTACATATTAAAATATTTTTTTATAAATTTCTCAAAAATGACTGTAAGCACTTTAAAATTTACCCAATTAGTACAATTAGGTTCACTATTATGATCTTTTTATCTTGACCTCTCAATCGTTGCTGTGTTCAGCTATGTGAGCAAATTGTGCGAAAGTTATGTCATGCTTTTGACTATTTGGTACGAGGAGGGAAGCAATTTGAATGTTATTTTGGTGTTTTGTATATGGTGTGATATAAGAAATTTTTAGATAGATACATCATCATCTGTAGATTAAATTAATTATATATTAATATGTGACTTTAGATTAAATTAATTATATAGTTTTATTTAATTATTGTATTTTTATTAGTTAGTTTATTTATTTCTATTAACAACTAATGGTTAAAATCTACATGTTACCAAATTAAATTTATATTATTATATTATTAATGAAAATATAATAATTAATAAATAAAATTGTGTGATTTAGTTTAAAATAACTTAATATATTGAGTCTATTTAATAATTTTTTATGCAAGTAATTTTATATTTATGTCTTCGTGGCAGCAACAATAGCCGTCAGTTTCACAAAATTTGGGTGAAACTGATTAAGACATTAAGACTACTATTATGAACTACTATTAAATGTATGTTCATATAGTTATAAAAATATTAATATTCACTGCTAATTTAAACTAAACTATTAAAATAATTAATAGTATTAATTAATTAGTGTACTTTAATATGAAAACTATTAAGTTATTTTTAAGTTTTTTTATTTGTTTTTTGCTTAGATATTAATCATATGTGTAAAGTATAGTTTTTGAATACCGTAAGAAAATAATAAATGAATTTTAATAAATATAATTTTCATATAAAATATACTTTTCATGTAATGTATTAACTATCATAACTATATATATATATATATATATATAAGTGTGAAGAAAGAGTGAATAAATATATTAATAAATTTAATTTATTAAATTAAATTATTAAAATTAAAAATTTATTTAGTATAAATAATTTATGAAATTCTAATTCTATTAAAAAAATTTAAATTAAACTTAATTAAATTTAATTTTAAAATCTAATCTTATTAATATTTTCAACTAAGTAGAATTTCATACAACCAAAAAACTATAATTTGTCTTAAGCTGATATTCTCCATTGAAGTAGATTAAGATACGTTGAAAGTGTTTGACATGTGGAAAACATGTAATTATAAATCTTAGTAAATGCATACCGACTCCTTAAATTTAACACAAAAACCTCTTAAGAAATAAAAAGTAAAATAATAGTTTCACTGATACTAAAAATTTTAGTTTATATTCTTAATTGGTATTATTCTTTTAATTTTTTTAGTACTAAGATTTTAATTTTTGTTACAGAAGACAATATTAATTAAGAAATTTTAATTTTATATGACATGAAGAGTAAAATTCTATGTCAGCATTCATTTATTGACTCATCATACTTAATTTTGGCTAAATTGCTTAATTGGTATCAAATATTGCCACTTAGATAGTACTAACTTTTTAAATTAAATTAGTATCACATTTTTTATTTCTATTTCAATCGAACTTAAAAAAATATATTAAAATTAACTTACAAATGACCTCCTATTATAGGTGATTTCCATATGTATTAATGCATACGTACACTGCAGGAAAATACCATATTAAAAATAGCCTATTAAGATGGCATGAAAGGAGTATAAGTAATTTACTCTATATCATATTAATTTTACGTTCTCTAATATTTTACTTAAATTTTAAAAATATTTAATATATTTAATTATAGAAAAAAAGATTAAAAATAAAACTAAATTATTTTTTATTTTGTAATATTTCAGGTGTTTATGAAATTATTTTAATAAAATTTAATTGTTTCAATTCTCAGACAATTGCACTAAAAATTATATAGATTAAAGTTTATTACATTTTTCTATAGACTTATAAAATTTTACAAAATTAATTATAGATGAAACTAATACAAGAATTAAAAGATAATAATATATATTAAATATATAAAATTGATAAAAAAAAAAAATTAGAATGGAATGAAACAATAATTTACAGATTTTATTGCTTCTCCTATTCAATTTTAAAAATTAAACTGAAAATAGTTATGCAACAAGTGGAGAAAGTGGTGGATAATATGCCACATGGTAACACTGTGCTCGCGTGCAATCCAATGCATTTAATTTATTAAGTGTTGTTTGAATTGCGCATTGGTGGCCGTGTGCCCTTTGCTTGTCTCCCAACTGTCATTCCTTTCCATCCGAATCTCAAACTTCCCATGTCATCCAAATGTTTCCCACAAATAATTAGTTTTTGAAATACAAATTTTTTTGAATATATATATTCTCTTGCGATACGTACTATTTTGATTTATAAAATACTAATTTAATCAAATTTGAATGTAATATTAATTAAAAATTAATTTCAAATTGGATGCTCAATTTTATATATTATAATATTAATTATATACTCTGTTGACAGCTATATTTATTTTTAATTTAAAAATTCTATTTTGATAAAAATTATATTGGTGTATAAAATTTTATATTTATTATATAATAATAAATCATTTCTAATTAGGTTATAATTTTAATTTTAGAAACAATGTTTTAATTGTATTTAAAATATAATATTAAACAATTAATTATTTTTTTTTTTTGAATCAAAATAAGAAATTCATTACTGTAAAGAATCCAGAGCTAATACATCAATAAGAAATATATGAGGGACAGAGATGCATTCAGTAAGACCAGACATTGAACAAGCTGCTCTTGCCATTAAATGTGCAAACTTGTTCGTAAACTTTTTTACAAATACTAAATGTGCATGACTAATCTCTACAAAAAGAGTTCTACAGCCTTCAATGATAAACCCAAAATCAATAGCATCCTCATCGGAGCTATAGAAAGCTTGGACTAAATTCAGACAATCCGTTTCTGTTGAAGAAAACAAAAAGCAGCTGCAACCTTTTTGGTTTCAGAGGCTGCACAAGCTAGGTTACTTGTGCAGACCTTTTATCACTGACCAAGGAAAAAAGGGAGCATTTTTTCCAGCAAAGCAGGAAAGGTCACTTCCACATTTTCCCCAAAAATTCAGAAGTGTCCGTTAGAAAAAAACTCAGAATCTTAACATGTATATAATTCCATCTCAAGTTGTAAAGAACTCAGAATTCTTATAACATTAAACTTCATCACAGTTCTATAAAATTCTACATAGTATCAGAGCTGGTTTAAAACCAGTCATCATCTACCCCATCAACTCAAAATCAAGCCTAAAAAATGGCTCACTCAGAAATCACAAAAATCACAAACATTGTTCTGCGAGGCAGTCAAAATTATTTTGAGTGGTCAAAATCTGTTTCCATTGCCCTCAGCGGCAGAAAAAAAATTAGGTTTCATTACTTGAAGTAAACAAAAACCCAAACCTGTAAATCCAGAGGCTCTAACAGAAGAAGAACTGGACAGAATGGAAGAGTGGCAGACAATTGACCATCTGGTCATGTCTATGATCACTAATACCATGGAAAGCCAGATTTCTCGACTGTGTATCCTTATGGAGTCATCAAAGGCAATCTGGGAAAAACTAAAAGGCCTCTACGGGCATCAAAACAACTTTGCACACATTTTCAGATTGAAGCAGGAACTTTCTCAAATCACTCAGACCAAGGATTCCTCAGAATATGCAACAGAGATATTAACTAGATAGGAAGAGTTACAAAATTACCTTCCTCCGTCTAATGATCCAGAAGGACTCCAAAGAAGAGCAGAATAAGACTTGATTTATACCTACCTCAGAGACCTGGATTCAAGCTACGAAGGCTTGCGTTCTCAGATCCTCATTGCCTCTCGTCTGCCTTCGATAGACGTTGTGATAACGACTATTCAACACGAAGAAACCAGAAGGAACACTATGAATGGGTCATCAGAAAGCACAGACAACCATTCCTACCTTATCCGTCGAGACCAAGCCCGACAGAGAGGAGGGTCGAGCGTCATCGTGCGATGTGACCATTGCAAAAAGCAGGGCCATCACCGCGATGGCTGCTGGCACCTTCATTCGCAGCTTAGGCCATCGAGAGGGTGGGAAGGGGCTGGAAGCTCGAAGGGAGGCAAGAGGAGAAGCTGGGGGAGCGGGATGAGAAGGGGGGAAAACCCTAGAAAGGGTGTGCATTTGGGAATGGGGGCGTCATATGCCGAAAAATATATGACCCCCCGACCCGAAATGCAACCTGAGTTTCTAGGGTTTTACCAACCCGACCCGACCCGTTTCGACCCAACCCGGACTGAATTCGACTACAACCTAGTGACCCGACCCAATCTGGCAACCCGACCCGACCTCTTGACCCACAGTTTACATGGTCGGACCTCTCCCTGGCCAGCCCACCTCCACTCAGCCCATCCAAATGGACTTTGCCAGCCCATCCAGCCCAACAGGCCTCCCAGGCCCAGCCCACAACCATAACCACAACCATTCTTTATCCACAACCATTTCCAATTCTCCACCCACAACCGTTCTTTACCAAATTCTGAGCTACCAAAATTCTACGCCAAACATAGCTTGGGTTATAGCCAATCTGTGCATCCAACACTACTGAGCGAGGAAAATAACGCGCCTTATAAATCTTACACATTAAAGCATAAGGATTTACAAGCATTCTCCATATTTTTTTTCCAAGAAATGCAATATTAAAGTCATCGAGATTCTTAAAGCCCATTCCACTTTGAGCTTTCTTTGCACATATTTTCTCCCAGTTCATCCAATGTATTCTATGAGCCTCTTCTTTTTTGAAATCCTAATAGAAAGAATTCACCATCTTCTCTAGGTTTCTATATAGCTCCAATGGCAAGAGGAAAACACTCATAGTGTAATTTGGTAATGCTTGAACAACTGTTTTCAAGAGAATCTCATTTCCAGATCTTGAGAGGAATTTCTTGTTCCATCCATGTAAATGCTTCCATATTCGACCTTAATGCAATTTTCCTATTTCGACCAATAATTGAAGGAAGCCCCAAATAGTTCCCATGATCAAGAGCCTCTTGAACACCCAATATACCACATACATCTCGTCTTCGATCTTCATGGACATTAGCATTAAAGTAAACTTGTGATTTCTGGAAATTGACCTGCCTCTTTCTCATACAACTTCAGAATATTTGTAACATGGGAGCTTTCCATCATATTAGCCTTGAAGAAAAAATAACTATTGTCTACAAAAAATGGATGGTTTACTGAAGGAGCACCTCGCGCCACTTTGCACCCATAAAGCAGCCCCATCTCGTCTAACTTCCGAAACATAGCGGACAAACCCTCCGCACAAAGGATGGAGAGATATGGAGATAGAGGACACTCTTGCTTTAATCCTTTTTGTGGAATGATAGGACCCAACACCTCTTGATCATGGAGAACACTATATCTCACAGTAGAAACACACAACATCACAAGCTTAATCCATCTTTTCTCAAATCCCATTTTTCCATGATTCCTTTTAAGAAGCATAACTCAACATGATCATAAGCCTTGCTTATGTCAATTTTTAAGGCTGTAAGCCCCTTTGAATCAAAATACCTAGGCTCCAACTATTGCTTACTACTTCTCTATAATCAAATTCACGCAGCCAAGAATTCTCAAAACAAAACTTATAGTTTCTTGGGATAGAGATAGTGAAAATAAGATCCATAAAAATAGGAAGATGAACTGAAGTCGATATTCCCAAGTTCCAGACCGTTGCTTCTTTGAAATAATCAATCCATTTTTAAGTACCAAAAACTCTGTCGAGTCTTTCTTTTACTAGCCTATCCGTATCAGGACCTCGTTCCCATATGAACTTGTACCCCTTCATTCCTAAATTAGACAACCTGAAATCCATCACAGCTCTTTTAAAACCATCAATTAGCCAATATGGGTGATGAACCTGCCCTTTCTTTTCATGATGAAGAGGAGGTCATTAAAGTCTCTTATACTGCACCAAGGAAGATGAGATTTATAAGACAGGAGGCAAATCATATCTCAGGCATGACATTGTAAATGTTAACTTCAGCATCGATAAAGTTTTTGAGAATAGCCAATGAGTTTCACAGAGTTAGGATGCTTCCAAAGTAATGCCAACCCTCCACTATGGCCCACACAATCCACAGAGAAACACCTACTATAACCAAGTTGCAATTCTATTGGTTCAATTTTAATTCTAGTACAAACGGTCTCATAAAAAAATGAGGCTTATTTTTATGGACTAGCTCTTTTAAAAGTTGAACTCCACATGGTTTGCCTATCCCACGACAATTCCAACTTAAGGTACTCATAATTCCTAACGGGCCTGGATCCCAGTACCCGCCTTGATCAAGTTTTTTGAGCTTGAAGAATCAACTTGGACTTCACCCATTTGTAGCCTATTAATTTGTGAAAGTGCAGCCTCATCCAAATGATGCTTCTTAATATCAGCAATAACTACACCATCTTATTGATTAGAATATGGTTCCATCTTTTCCTGAAGATCTGCTATCCATAACCATCATATATGTTTCTTTCATAACTTCCCTACCATCGTTGTTAATTCCACTAATCACGTATCCTGCCTCCTATATGATTGCCTTACTTTTCTTTGAGCCTTGAATTATAGGATTATTTTCCATATTTAGGTCAGAGTCAATAGTTATACTGTCACCACCATCTATAGACTTTTCTCCTTGCTCGGCGGAGCTGCTTGCAACCATCTCTCTCGGATTTTTGTTGCACCTTTCAAGGTTTAGCCCCCATCCAACTTCCATAAGGCTTTTCAATAGGAAGTGATGGATTTTCAAAAAATTTAGGACAAAATTCTCACCATCTGCATAAGGAATTTGGAAACCTCTCATATTGGAACAAAACCTAAGACCAATCCACCCTGCCGTCTTCTTGATCTTCATTTTATGCTTGAGAGGATTTCGAACATCAAGATTCTCATATAACTTCTCCAGCTTTCATCAAAATTGTTAGCGTCTGATTTAATGAATGAACCAATGAAATTCCGTATATGCATAGCCACCTTTTCAGACATAATCCTATTGGCAATTCATTAGCCTGAACCCACACATGAGTGTGAAATAAAGGAACCTTCATTGGGTGATCTGCTTAGTCAATTGTTTGATTAACAGAATGTGTTGTTCAAAGGTCCATGGTGATAAAATCAAGGCTGATCCTTCACCACCAAGCAAGCCACGAATGGATCCATTGAAGTATGAGGATCCAATCACACGAGTTAGAAGCAAGAGATTCAAGGCTGCCTTGTGTTCTTTCATGGTCCACATGATAGACAAGATGCATTTAAGAAGCAAGGTTAGCGAGTTGGACTTAGAAGATTAAGATTCAACTTTGATTAATTGTATTTCATTCATGGGTTAAAGCCCAACATGAAGACATGAATATCAGATCTTATTTATGTTGAATTCAAACCCAAACGTAAAGCTCTATTCCAAGGTTGAATATTCAAAGTCAAAATCCAAATCAAAATATGAGTCTTCTTTTAACAAGTCCGAGTCAAAATAGGAGTTTGCTACTCTTCTACTTCAAGTTTTGTTTATTTAGGAGTCTTGGCTGCATATCCTAGCCATTCTAGGATTAGGATTATTTAAAATCTATAAATAGAGCTATGTAATTCTGCAAAAGGATACATATATTTTGATTGAATAGAAAACCTTATTTTTGCTTAAAGAGTTTCTTTCAGTGTTCTTGAAATTAAAGCTTATTATTTAGGTTTTGATTTCACTTCTACCTTAATTTAATTCTATTAACTTGTTAGTTTCTAGGATTAATTAAGTTCATCTAATTATAGCTATTAATCTTATTTCTTTATAAATAATGGTGATAGTTCCGCAAATAACTTTTGTCAAACCTTATAAATATCGATCTTGGCGTGTAATCTTGTAATCTTCTCTTCTATCAAAAGTTTACATCACATGGGCCTGAATCAATCACTCTCTTCATATTCACCTCATGAAAACATTGAAATAAGAACATGTTAGAATTGAAATCCTTAATACATACGCTCTTAACTGGACACCATAGAGATGCCATCATTTGTTTCATGGCGTTGAAATTAATTCCTTTTTCGGTGAGGAATCTGTCCACCAATGTCCAGCGAAGATCTACACAATTATCATTCAGGCTTTCTCCTTCAATCTCTAGACCCCCCTCTTCTTCTTCCTCAATAGTCAATTAAGCACATAACTCTTCAATCTCAGTTTTGACATGATAAGGAAACAGAAGCAAGCAAGAAAGATAGAAAAAGAATATGTCGATAAACAGAGTTCAAAAACAGGAAAAGTAAGAAACTTGTCGAGAGACAAGACACAAATTTTATAATTAATTGATTTTCTAATTATACAATGGTTGTTATCTTTTAGATAGCATATCAATTATATTTTATATGATTAATGAGTTTTATAATTATTTTTAACATAATTTTTATATTTATTGCATTAATAAAGTTTTAATATATAAAAAATTGATTGAAGAGAGTACTTAAGAATATATTAAATTATTATTAACTTTTAAAATATGATGAGTAATTATAAAATATTGAGAATATTATTAGTTTTCTTTATAGACTCAATTCACATTACTACCTATAATTAAAAAATAACTATACAATCATGTAACACAATAATAAATTACTAATTTCATTAATTGCATACAGTTAGGATTGGCTTTAACTGTTCGGATTTTAGCAGAAATTTAAAATTAGATATATCAATGTCAATTATATAATTTTTTATTTACATTTTGAAATGAAGCCATATTAATTAATTTCTTTCATTTTCATTTTTTTCTGGCATATATTTTCAAAATACACAGGGCAACTCACAATATTTTTTTATGAAATTCTAAATATTAAGTAAGACTTTACTAATTTTATTTTCCAAAAACTTTCATTTACCTGTTATTGGAATTGTTACTAAAATCCCATATGCATTGAGAAAAGAATGAACTCCTTGTATGATCAATAATTTCAGGAAATTTATTTATGTTATTTGGTAAAACTTCTTTTACAAATTGTAATTAAACAAGTTTAAATTGGCAATCTTTTTTTTCTTTTAGTCTGTCTTAAATTTTAGTTTGTTTAGTAATTATTAATTTAATAAATAATTACTAAAGATATTTTTCATCAATTGATATAGTACTAAATTTAATATTTTTAAATTATAATTATGGTTTTTTTAAGAAAAGTTTAACAAAGATATTTTTAAAAAATAATAATAAAATTTAATAGCATAAATTAAAAAAAATTCATATTACTCAAGAGTATATAGATGAGATGGTAATGGTATCTTCTAGTTTAACTAAGGTTTCAAGTTTGAACTTTAGGCATGCAACTGTGTTAAGCTTTTGAGAAAGTGTTTTGCCACCCATAAAAGTCAATACTCGACATGCTTTAAATTAAATCTAGATATATATACTACAAAAATATATTCATATTTTTAATTCATGAATATATTTCTTAATTCACGTGGACATTGAAAATAAAAGCATCGAATTTGGATGAAAAAGTGAGGTCTTGAACCTGCAAATTAAAAATAAAGCATCGAATTTAGCCACTCTAAATAAGCTGATTTGAAAATAAAAAGCATCGAATTTGAATGAGAGAGTAAGGAATTAAATATAGATATATACATCAAACAAATATTCAAATTTCTTAATTTGTGGCAGATTAAAAAATTTAAATAATAGAGTAAGATCTTAAGCCACTCCAACTAAGGCTGAGCATGAATCTCGGTGATTCCCGCCCGAACCGAATAGCCGCACCGAAAAATACCAAAACCGAAATAACCAAAATTTTTAATGACCGAATTGAACTGATCCGAATTTTTTTTTCTATTACGGTATGCTACTGGTTCTTTAGTAAAAACTGTACCATAACATACCGAACCGATCCGTCTTGTACCGATCCGGACCAAACCGTAGAACCGAATTTTTTTATATATTTATTAATAATTATTTATATTATATAAATAATACCTATTAAAAATAACTATAATATTATAAAATAACTTATACTCTATAAATAAAATTATTTTATATTTATCATTTTATATAATTCAAGCAAGTATTATCGAAATAAAAAAAATACTACATATTAAAAATAACTATAATATTATAATGTACTTTATACTCTATAAAAAAATATAAGTTATATATTAATATATTATATAGTATACTAATACTAATATGCATACTCCAACATTAAATTTATAATTTACTATCTACTAATTTAACCCTAATATCTTTTCTTACCACATACTACAAGCATACACCTAACAATTTGAACACACCGTCTTCCTCTTTAGAATATACCGCCGCACCTCCAATTTTGCAATTTAGAAAGACAAAATCCCTAAGGCAAAATTTCTGAATGGAAAATCAAAAGGAAGAAGGAAAAAATTCGCTCACGTAAACGTCTTCCTCTTTAGAACACACCACCGCACCTCTAAGTTTTCAATTCAGAAAGACAAAATCCCTAAAGTAAATTTCTAGACAGAAAATCAAAAGTAAGAAGGAAGAAATTGGCTCGCCTAGACGTCTTTCTCTTTAGCGCCACACATAATTGGCTCATAAAAATACAGAAGCAAGAATTGGTTAGCGTAGACGTCTTCCTTTTTAGCGATCTCTCTTCCCATAACTGTGCCGTCATTGTTCAGTCCTAGATAATTTTTCTTTTTATTTTTTACTTTTCTATTTTTATTTTTGATGGGTAAATTGTTGGCTGCAACTGTGAAAAATATTTTATTTTAATGATTGTCATATGCAAAATATTTTTATGCTAGCAGTAACATATATTCCAATGATTTGTATTTGAACGTTGAATGAATTATTATACTTGCAAGTGACTGAATTGTAAAACATGTTGTTAAGAATGTGATTGCAACTTTAATTCAGATTTTCATGCTATTTTTTTTTAGATTGGTAATCATATTTTCTCTAAATGTGTTTGATTAAATATGAGATTAAAGTTGTGTTTTTCTAAATTTTTTAGAACTAAAAATAGCACCAAACCGAATTATATTTAACCATAAAAATTGGTACAATACAGTATTAATCCTTTTATATTTGGTACGGCACTTGTATCTTCAATTTTAAAAGAATCGATATTTAGTATGGTATTGGTGATTTATAGATAACCGAACTGGACCGATCCGTGCTCAGCCCTAACTACAATAAACTGATTTGATTCAAAATATAGCTAACTCTTAATCAGATACTTCTTTCATTTAAAATAAACAAAAACAAACACATTTCACTAACAAGAATATTAATGAAATAACTTTCACGTACTTTTTTCCCCTAATTTAAACAATTAAACGCACAACAAAGAAATCAACCCATAAGAATTTGTCCCATCCGTCTAATACATATATGCAAAAGAATTCCTTGTACCTAACTAGTCTCATTTTTATTTTGTTTTTTTTAATGTCTTTTCTTTTTTTTCCCTTAACCAACCGAAAGTAAAGAACCACCCAACCATAAGTCAGGTTATCATTATAGCACGTGATAGTCCCTGGCTGCTGTATAAAAGTATATGCAGCTAAAACATGGTTTCCATCAAAGTCCATTTGAAGTTTAGAAGTGACCAAATGGGACCGAAGAAGATGGGTTTGCTTCTGGATTTTATACTTGTTTTTATGAGTTTCATTGGGTTGCTTCCTTCCACCGTTGAAGGAAAGGTTCACTACTATGATTTTGTTGTAAGTATGATAAATTTATCATATGCATGCTTTTATATTTATGTTTTCATTATATATTATGTTATTTTTGAAATCATATTTATTGAAAATATTTTATCGTTTAACAGTGGTGCATAGAAATTTAGCTTTATATACAATGTAAAAGTATTCTGAATAAAAGTAAATGAAAAATAGGTTTTTTCAAGAATTTTTAAATGTAAGAATCAATCGAATTGAAAATAATTATATACTTAATACAAAAGATTGTGCACATTTTTTTCAAGTAATTCAATGGACATTCATATTTTTTATTTAAATTTCTAAGGAATAACAGTTTCAAGCTATTTTATTTTGATGTCATTTTTAGTTGGAAGATAAAAATTTTACCAAGTTATGTAGCACCAAGTCTGCTTTGGTCGTCAATGGCAGCATTCCAGGGCCAGTGGTTTATGTTAACAAGGGTGACACCATGTTCGTTAATGTACATAACGAAGGAGGTTATAAAGTTACCCTTCACTGGTATGTATATTTGCTGTCTAATTTAATTCGTCCCTTTTTTAGTCTGTTAGTAGACTTTTGTCTTCTTATATTCTCGAGGATTGGCATCTGTTATATAGAATCATCACTTACATTAACGAAGTATTGGAAATTCTGAGTTTATAACAATATTCAAAACTAAGCATACTGTAATAAATTTTAATGGTTGTAGGCATGGAGTGAAGCAACCGAGAAATCCATGGTCTGATGGCCCGGAGTACATCACACAATGTGGAATTCAACCGGGTACAAACTTCACTTATGAGGTGATATTTTCTGATGAGGTAGGGACCCTCTGGTGGCATGCCCACAGTGATTGGACAAGAAATACTGTTCACGGAGCCATCGTCATTCACCCTGAAGAAGGAACTTCATATCCTTATCCCACTCCTGATGGTGAAGAAGTTCTTGTTTTAGGTACACAAGACTTCTCCATTTCTTTCAAGATCATGCATCCCACCCTAGAATCATTCGTAATAATGTACTTACTCTTTGTTCTGTTTCTGTATTGGCAGGATCATGGTATACTTATGATGTGAATTTAGTGGTTGCAGAAGACCTTCTAACTGGGGCAGATTTACCTGCATCAGATGCCTATACCATAAACGGTGAACCAGGCGACTTTTGTAATTGCTCTAAAGGTAAACTATCATATTATTCTAAAAGCGAAAAAAAGAAAAAGATAAATAGTATTATCTGAAGGTTTGTACCTAAATTTGTTCTCAACAATTAATTAGCATCCCAATTTGCTGGCAGAAACAACATATCGTTGGCAAGTTGAGTATGGAAAGACCTATCTTCTTCGATTAGTTAATGCAATCATGAACACAGAAGTATTCTTTGCTATTGCTGGACACAACGTCACAGTCGTGGGAAGAGATGCAGCATACCTAAAACCATTTGTCACGAGCTATATTATGATAGGTCCTGGACAAACCATGGACATTTTGTTGACAACAGACCAGTCTCCTGGCCAGTATTACATTGCTGCCAGACAATTATACACAGACAAATCAATTTATACTGACTATGACAAAGTAAATGTTACCGCGATTCTTGAGTATAAAGGCAACTACAGCTATCCAACTTCCCCTTCTTTCCCATACGACACCCTTCCTTCTTATACAGATATTGATGCTGGAGTAGCATTTAGAAACAAATTAAGGAGTCTTTATAATCAAGACGTCCCAAAAACATCACAACCCGGATGTACATTACAGCATCTCAAAACTTAATTGTTCTGAATCAATCAGACGGTGGAGTTGCTGTCACTCTTGCAGCAAGCTTAAATAATGTGTCTTTTGTGAATCCCAAAACGGACGTGCTTCGAGCTTATTACTAGTATGCTATTCTATATGCTCTTTGATTTCTTTATGCAAAGATAAAAGTAGTGAACAGGGAATAAGCTAATGCAAATTTTATTTTTATTTTTTGCAGCAACATCAGTGGTTTCTTCACGGACGATTTCCCAGACATGCCGCCTACATTCTATGATTTTGTTGCAGATGATTTATTAGTTAATTCTACAGAGTCAATGTTGGCAACCAAAGTGAAGGTGCTTGAATATGGAGAAGAAGTGGAGATGATATTTCAAAACGCTAACGTTTTGAATGCATCTGAGGATCATCCAATGCATCTTCACGGGCACAGTTTTTATGCGGTAGGAGCAGGACCTGGCAATTTTGATTTCGGAGAGGATCCTAAAAAATACAATTTGGTTGATCCACCTTATGTAAACACTGCTACACTTCCAAAGGTTGGATGGCTTGCAGTTAGGTTCAGAGCACTAAATCCTGGTATGTTCTTTAATCAAGATTAGTCCAAATATAACCACATGTGTAAGTACAGTATGATAACATGGATAGATCATTAACGTTGTACAGGAGTTTGGCTATGGCATTGTCACTTAGATCGTCATCTAACTTGGGGAATGGACACAGTGATTATAGTCAAGAATGGGGGCACTCCTGAGACATCTATCCGGGAACCACCACCATATATGCCTACTTGCGATGATGCACCAGCGCTTAAACTTTTCAAAGCAGATTTTCCATCTGAAGACATGCAAGAGAGATAGGAGAACACTTATACCGTAGGTTCAGTATTTGAGTCATTCAAGTATGAATTAGTAGGATTTTAAGCAACAAATTTGTTTTAATTTGTCCTTATTTGTCCCTTTTTCATCTCTTAATTACTTGTATCTTTCTTGACCAAGTAATCATGTATTATGATTTAGTTATCGGCTCTACTAAGTTGAGCTGTGCGAGCAAAAAGTTATATTGTGATTTTGACATTTCGATAGAGTCAAAATTATGAGGAGAAGGCAATTAAATTCTATGTTGTTGTTTTTCTTTTCCTATGTAATGATAAGCCTTCAAGTGATTATATATCGATGTCTTCATTAAAGTATTCTTACTGTTTTCTTTAGATGTTTTATATGCTTTATTTCTTAAGCAATTTAGTCTTCAAATATATATATATATATATATATATATATATATATATGTCTGCGAGTGATATCATTTCTTTTCTGCAACTAGATTTTATTATCAAAGGACGAACTTGATTTGGACTTGGCTGATTCCTGAACGTCCATTTTCGTTCATGTAAGATATATCTTTATTTGAAATAGAAAAGATTTTAGGCAAAAATTAAATCAGATATTTTTTGAATTAGCCCAAAGAAAATCTATTTATTATTTTAGAGGGTAAAATTTGAGATTTAGATAGGCCTTTTTTTTTCTCTAAATAATAAATTAGAGCAATGTGTGCAGTATGTCATTATATTGTATCATAAAATGAGTTTTTATTTGCACTCCAAACCAAAAAAAAAAAAAAAAGAAGAGAAAGATTGGAGTTTTTCTGATTATCCCTTCACTCGGATATAATTATGAAGAGTTAAAGAGAGGGTAAGTAGGTTTATCTAAAAAAAAAAGAGAGGTAAGTAAGGTTAAGTATAAATTTAAGTGATTTCCGTTCGAATTAAATAAATAAATAGAAATAGTTGAAAATAAGTAAGAAAATTTAAAATTGAATTGAAAATGTTTTATATTATGGTATTAATTATCTACTGATAACCGAATTAAAATCGAACGGAGATGGAGTCTTTGACACTAGATAAACTGCATAATTTGGCCGTCTGCTTGGTTACTATTAATTCGATATCTTATATTTCAATGTGCTTGGTGCCCTATAAAATTTAATATTTTCTTTGGGTCACCAACATTGAGAATATTTGTTTTTGATTACATTGGATGTTTTCTTGATACAAAGAGGAGACGACAAAAACGCCTAAATAATATTATGGGACAACCAGGCTCCAATACCAAGAGGTGGCTCAGAAAAACAATGAACACCCGTGCTCAAAGAGAGGGCCATCCCTGCCATGAAGTCCGCTGCAAAATTTGCCTCGCGGTAAACGTGACTAACCTTCACCTGCCAGTTACGCTGAAGCAGCCTATGAATTTCTGAAATAATATTAGCGTAACAGTTTGTGCATAGCAAACCCACCCAGCCATTCTCCATTCGTGCAGTTGCCTTTTTTACTCTTTGCGCGTAGGCACCATCCGTATTGAGCTTGAACCACTGTTCCGTAGGAGCTTGCCATAAGATCATCTTGGTTGTCTTGCACTTTTCAGCAATAGCATTAACACTATTTCCACCCCTTGTAGTCATGATTGAGCTAGACCACTGCATTATGTCCCTAACTCTACTCCCTCTTCTAGAGTTGTTATTCTGGAAAATATCCTCATTCCTCCATTTCCATAGCCTGCAAACCGTGACTCCAAAGATGCATTCCCAATCCAAGTCTCCGCCAATATGCAACTTGAATCATCAACCAATCCTTCAGGGTACAATTAAAAAAAGAATGTTGAATATGACTCGGAACAATAACATTCCATACATGTTTGGCATATGGACAATCTCTTAAAACATGCAGTGTATCTTCAACGTCCATGTTACACCTACTGCACATGTCATCATCACACATGTCTCCTTTTCCTGTTGGCCATTCGTAAGTAGTTTCTCTTTAATCACAAGCCATAAAAAGTCTGTATTCTTTGGGGTCCTTCCCATTTCCAAGCTAGAGAGAACGCCATATCTAGATTCGCATCCCTTTGGGAGTACAAAGCTTTGCATGCAGACTTCATATTAAATTGACCGTTCGAGGTATATCTCCAGTAGACTCTGTCGTCCCCAACATCTAATCTTGGCGGTAACATAGAAGTAATGTGAAGTACAATGCTATGAGGAAGAAATAGGCTAATCCGCTCCCAATGCGATTGTCCATTTGCATCCAAAAACTTGCTCAACCTATCCTCCAACATCTCCGGAGGAACCCGATTGTTAGTAAAGATGACGAGAGGCTGCTCAATATTACACCAATTATCCAACCAGAATCTAACCTTACCTCCATTACCAATAGACCAGCTAAGAGCATCAATCAGATGAGCCCACAGATTTGCCACAGCTCGCCATAAAGGAGAAGCCGAAGAATGCCTGATATTAGTGAGACAAGAGGCCTCATTAATTTTGTATTTGGCCTTAAGGACCCTAACCCACAGCTTGTCTCTATTTATTAGGATGTCCTACCCTAATTTCATCAACAATGCCAAGTTCATGTACTTCATATTTTTGAAACCGAGACCACCCATGGACTTTGATTGACACACCTCCTCCCACTTAACCAAGCTGACACTTTTATGATCGTTATTAGAATTCCAAACAAAATTTCGACAACATTGCTCCACCTTTGAACAAATACTCATAAGCAATAGGGTAGTTTGCATGGCAAAAACAGGAACAGCCGTTAACACTGACTAAGCCAAGGTAATGCGCCCCGCCAACGATAAACATGAGTTACTCCATCCTGCTAACTTACTCCCAATCTTATCCACGATGCCTTGATACGTATTTTTATTGATTCTACCATGCAAAATAGGCATTCCTAAATATTTTCCCAAGTCTGAGGTCATTTCGTATCCTAGCTTGCTGGCTAGAATTCTTCTCTTATTCAGTCCAACATTGCTCGAAAAGAACACTTTTGTTTTAAGACCACTAACTCTTTGACCCGATGCCTCATAAAACTTATTTAGCACCGCTTTAACAACACCCACTTGGTCATCACTAGCTTCCATGAACAGCATTAAATCATCAGCAAAGAACAAGTAAGGGATAGGAGGCCCTCCTCTACTAAGCTTAATGGGTTTCCATCTACCATTATAAACTTCTGAATAATACAATAATCCAATTTTTTGATACATAAAACAAAGAGATACGGAGAAACAGGATCGCCTTGCCTAACACCCCTCTTGGGATGGAATGCTTCCGTAACTTCACCATTCCAGAGAATTTGCATCGATGAAGAGAAGATGCAATCCATCATAGCATAAACTAATTTATCTGGAATCCCAACCTTCATTAAGGTGCTTTTGATGAAGTCCCAACTCAGCATGTCATTAACTTTTTTCAAGTCCACTTTGATAACCATGTGCCCTTTCTTCCCTTCCTTGCGCCTCATCGAATGGATAATCTCTTGCGCCAACACAATATTGTCTGGTATATTTCTACCCGGCAT
This sequence comes from Ricinus communis, assembly GCF_019578655.1. Classification (NCBI taxonomy): domain Eukaryota; kingdom Viridiplantae; phylum Streptophyta; class Magnoliopsida; order Malpighiales; family Euphorbiaceae; genus Ricinus; species Ricinus communis. The sequence goes on along the minus strand of NC_063256.1, from coordinate 6,465,163 downwards.
AAAACTAGTCTGAGCAGGACCAATGATGTCCGGTAACACAGCATGTCATTTATGTTAAATTTTTAATTAAATGGTTAATAATATTTAAAATAGAACGATTATAGGCGCTCATCATTATAATTATTTTTCTTTAGAAGAATTATAATTGGTTGTTATATTTTAAAAAGTAGTAAATTAAAAATATAGGGCAAAACGAAAATTGAAATCAAAACAACACTGAATAAAAGAATTAGTTGAATTAGTTTGTGGTGATTGATGTATTAAAGAATCAAGATCTTGATGGAATTCATTGTTTTAAAAAATAATCAAATTGTCTCTCAAAAAAAAAATATTAATCAAAATTGGAGCAAGGCATGCTCAGGCCAAGAGTTGAAACAATCTTCAGTTGGTTGGGTTATACTGTTCAAACGGAATCGAGTAGAAGTACTAAAGGAATCTAAACATATGGGAGGCAGTGGCCAATATTAGAGGAAAGTTCTTAATCCCAATTGGTAAAGGAATTGTTATTCCTAAGTTAGATGTTTGAGTTGAGACTGGTAGACAGAAATGACTATATGAATTTAAACAACCTACGGGAGCTAACATATTTAACAAGAGGTTCTAAACTAAGCACGTGCCTGAAGTACCACCTCCAATCACACCAAATAAAGCATAGATTTTTTTTTGTCATGAAAAGTACGGAAAAATAAATGGGTCCGATTTTGAATGGAAGGTAAAAAACTGGGGCAACTGTAGCTAATTACAACCACATAATTAGAAAATAAGCATGTGAGAGAGATATGTTTGTAAGTATATAAAAACAATCCGGTAAAATAGATATAAGCATGTGATTATAAGAAAATAATTTTGTAAAAAGAATATATTTTTTAATTTGAGAAAACAATCCGAAATTTTTATTTTAATATGAGAAAACAATGACGTAAGAAGAGTATAGTTATCAATATTAAAAAATAATATCGTAAAAATCATATATTTATACATATAAAAAAATAATACTGCAAAAGAAGTATATTTATAAATATGAAAAAATAAATTAACATAACAATGAACTGACTTATATCTTTTACCTATTTATATAAAAATATAATAAATATATATTATTTTGTATTTATGCATTGAAAAACATTGATGTTATTGATGAAGTAAAAATTGTATATTTATTGCTTATTTTAATAATTTAATCTTTAATAAAGACACCAAAAAGAAGAGAAAAAGAAAAAAGATCAACCCTTAATGTAGTTGTATTTATTAATCTTATTCAAACAAAAGAATGCCCTTAATTTGTAATAATATGAGCACCCTACCAAACCAAAGCAACTGTAAGTCAGCATACACTCATACAGCTAGCCGAGCTGGTTGTATAAAAGAGGCTGCAAACTGCTTTCCAAGCAAAACCATAGTGTTAATTTCCCAAAAGAAATTTGGAGTTTATTTATTTATTTCCAGTTAACTGAACTAAGCAGGTAGCAGTGACCAAAAGAATATGGAATTGAAGAAGAAGGATCTGTTATTGGACTTTCTAGTGGCTTTGAGTTTGATTGGAATGCTTTTTTCCTTTGTTGAAGCAAAGGTTCATTACTATGATTTTGTTGTAAGTACCAAACTTGCACATATATATATATACATACTTAATTAGCTTTAGATTTTATGACATTGTTAGTTTATGGTCCTTTTTTTTATTCTTTTTATTCGCTTTTCTCATGTTACCCTCTTGTTAATTAATTGTAATATATATATTATTTTATCTGTCAATATATTAATTATGTTACATATATTAATCCTACTAAAACATTAATTTATATAATACTATTGTTTTTTCTTGTTTATAATAAGTTATAATCATATAGCCCATGTCGTTGCCACCAACCTGCACATAGCACGTGCGCGAGCGACTTGATCAACTTACTTCTAAACAGTAATAGTGTGTTTGGTTAGAGGAAATTCAGAAGAAAAGAAACACAAAAAGAGAGAGAGAGAGAGAGAGAGAGAAAGGATAAGAAAATTAGACTTTATCTGTGTGTTAGAAAGGGAGAAGAGAGTGGGAGAGAAGTCCTTTCCTTTCGTTTCCCTCACTTCCACTGAAACAAAGAGTGTGAGAAATTAGAAATTTTTGGTAATGAGAAAAATGGTCATTTACAGCTGAAAACATCCCCGTAAGAAATTTTGTTATTTTCAATTGACTAAATTGGGCTCGTAGACAAGTTTAGGCTTCTGAATTTCATAATCCTTAAGCCTTTATCTTTGATTCAACGAGTTACTTTGTGTTAGTAACCAAGAATAACATGTTTATCCCCAGGTGAAAACATGATGCATAAGCATGTTGAATTTATATGGAGGAAGAATTGATTATACACATTTATTATATTAAACAGAAATTTGGCCTCACGATGACACACTCACACTACTGCTCACTTGCACACGCTAATCTATTCTCCAACCCACTCTCACTCTCACTCTCACTCTCATATCACACAACCAATAGCTATATTTATAGCCTTATAAAATCGGTGACATGGATCTTCATGATTGGCAGTGGACTTTGCACATTCTAAAGCAGCTTAAGTGAATATTCTAGAATGAAGAGAGGCGGTGATGGCTCTCGACAAAGCATATCTTTCATAGTATCGCTTTATCTATATTTTCATGTCTATATGATTGAGCACTTCTACCTACCTTGTTTAAACAGTTCTGATCTTTTATTTATTTATTCATTTGTGTGTGTATTTTAGTTGGAAGAGAAAAATTTTACAAGATTGTGTAGCACAAAATCTGCTTTGGTTGTCAATGGAAGCCTTCCAGGGCCTACAGTTTATGTCAGCAAGGGTGATATCATGTATGTTAATGTTCACAATAGAGGAGGTTATAAAGTCACCATTCACTGGTATGTATTTAAGCACATGCTGCCTGAACTTCTTGTTTTTTAATAGGCAGATATATTAATATTTCTAACTATTGCAGGCATGGAGTGAAGCAACCCAGAAATCCATGGTCTGATGGTCCTGAGTACATTACACAATGTGGAATTCAACCTGGTACGAACTTCACTTATGAGGTGATATTCTCTGATGAGGTAGGCACTCTTTGGTGGCATGCTCATAGTGACTGGACAAGAAATACTGTCCACGGAGCCATTGTCATTCATCCTGAAGATGGAGCCTCCTACCCTTTTCCCACTCCTGATGGTGAAGAAGTTCTTGTATTGGGTATGCTTGAGTTTTCTATTACTTTCAAAATATATTCCCACCACAAAATTAAATGTTAATTAGCTCTTACTTTTGATTCCTTTTAACTGTGTTCATAGGCTCATGGTATACTTACGATGTAAATTTAGCGGTCGAACAAGACCTTGCATATGGGGATGATTTACCTCTATCAGATGCTTATCTCATAAATGGCCAACCAGGAGACTTCTGCAATTGCTCTAAAGGTATGTTATCGTATTGCTCTGCAATGAAAGAAAGAAACTTTTATGCTATGAAAAAGCTTATTATAGCTAGGTTCCTGCATAAGCGTGGCATTTTTGCATGCAGAATCAACACACCGTTGGCAAGTTGAGTCAGGAAAGACCTATCTTGTTCGTTTAGTAAACGCAATCATGAATGCGGAAGTATTCTTTGCAATCGCTGGACATAATATAACAGTTGTGGGAACAGATGCAGCATATATAAAACCAATTGTAACAAGCTATATCCAGATAGGTCCAGGACAGACTATGGACTTCTTGCTGACCACAAACCAGTCTCCTAGCCAGTATTACGTTGCTGCCAGACAATTTTATACAGACAAAGTAATCTTCACTGAGTATAACAAAGTAAATGTTACTGCAATTCTTGAATATAAAGGCAACTACACTCCTCCAGCAGCTCCTCTTTTCCCATCCAGCACCCTTCCTACTTACACAGATATCGATGCTGGATTTTTATTCAGAAATAAGTTAAGGAGCCTTTATGATCAGGATGTCCCAAAAAATATTACTACTAGTATGTATGTCGTAGCTTCACAGAACCAGTTCTTTATGAACCGATCAGGCGACGTTATTATCTCTCTTGCTGCAAGCTTAAGCAATATCAGTTGGGTAAATCCGAAAACAGATGTCCTTCAGGCCTACTACTAGTATGCTCTTTAACCTTGTTCTTGAATCTCCTTTGTCAATTTTAAATTCAGGAGACATGCTAAAGCTAAAAGCAAAATATTTTGTTACAGCAATATAAGCGGTTTCTTCACTGAAGATTTCCCAGACATGCCGCCAAATTTCTATGATTTCACTGCAGAAGGTTTACCTACTAATACCACACAGTCATTGATGGGGACCAAAGTTAAGGTGCTGGAATATGGAGAGGAGGTGGAGATGGTCTTTCAAAATGCTAATGTATTGAATGCATCAGAGGATCATCCAATGCATCTCCATGGGCATAGCTTTTATGTTGTTGGAGCAGGAGCTGGAAATTTTGACTTCAAAGAGGACCCCAAAACGTACAACTTGGTTGATCCGCCATCCGTCAATACTGCTACACTTCCAAAGATTGGTTGGCTCACTGTTAGATTTCGAGCACTAAATCCCGGTACGTTGTTTAACAATATAAATATTGGTATTAATAACATGTCAAGAATAGTACAGTAACATAGGTAAATTACTAATGATGGACAGGAGTTTGGCTATGGCATTGTCACTTAGATCGTCATCTGAGTTGGGGTATGAACACTGTGTTGTTAGTCAAAAATGGTGGCACTCCTGAGACATCTATCCGCGAACCACCACCAAATATGCCTATTTGTGATGATGCACCAGAACTTAGACTTTTTAAATCCGACTTTTCAGCACCAGATATGCTAGGGAAGTAAGAGAGTTACTCTAGAAAAACTAGGAATTAATAATACTCTATGGTTCTGTTTACTTTAAGAAACTACTAATGTTTTGCATTGTAAATATGAAATATTTTTAGATAGATTTTTTTATTACGTCATTTATTTATAGACAAAATGAATTAAATATTGACATGTGATATTATTTATTAAATGTTGCATTTGCAATAACTAATAATTAATACCGCATATCACTGTATTATTTATTTTGTCTACGAATGACATAATATACAAAGTCTCTCGAAGAACTTCTCTATAAATAGAAGTATAATTATTACATTTATGATATCAGACCAGATGTATTAGCTCTGCAATCACGGGAAAAAATCCTGCCATAAAAATCCCATAGAAATCAATGTTCAGTAGATAACTGAAAGAAAAGAAAAAATAAATTCTCCAAAGATCGGAGTCTATAAAATTGTTCATCATAGGGAGACGGACATTAGATATATATACGTGGATGGTTCAATAAGAGCTCCAGAAAGGATATTCAAGATGGCTGTCGGAAAACTCTATGGTCATGAAATCATCAGGGATACATGTTTTTACCACGTAGCAACTGCACAAGATAATTGGGCTGAAGCAATGAAGTTACATTCTAACTCCAGCCAGAACTTTGAGATTATTAGTACGAAAATAAATCTTTGGCAAGAGGCAGACTTGGTCGCTGATGATAATTGTAACCCTGGAGATGATTGGGTTAAATATCGTCAGATTATTGGAAAAGGAATACGTCACAGAGTTTTACCATAGCTGAAGCCTATTGAAAGGGTAATTTCTACTTAATCTACTGATACGGGAATTCTAAATGGTATGTTAGATTCAATTCAAATCATAAATAATAGCATAAAAAACATAACTCCTGTAGCAATCCAAATAATGCAAAAAAAAAAAAAAAAATCTAAATCTTGCCCTAAAAGGCAAGTTTCAACAAGTTCCAAGAGAATAAAAATATTTGACTCAACTTGAAGAATGCCATAAACTGCATCTGAATCTAATATTCCTAACTAAAAATAATTATCATAAACAATAAAGACATCATAAATATAATTGCAAAGATATAGTTGTCCAATAATGCATATTGACTCATATAATAAAAATATTATAAGATATATTCGCGAGATGAGCATTAGGTTAAGAGGCTATATATGAATATTAAACTTAATGAGTTATATTTATTAAACAAATTTATTATAACAATACCTAAGAAAATAAAATTTTAATAATGATTATTGAAATTAACTTATTAAGTAAGAGTTTATTAATTTTAATTATAAGAACTATGAAGTCAAAATTTTAAAATTCGTAAATCAACTTAACCAGTATAATTATAAAATATACTGGTTAAGTATGATAGAGTCGCCTAGTGTGTATTGACTCATACGAAGCCTTTTATAATTATATTTTTCATCAATAAATTTATTTCCTTGCTTATTATGTAAAAATGTTATAGGGCTCGTATCCATTGCCGGGTTCCAGCTTGATGAGCTGCCCTGTATAACTCTGGATCATTGAACTTAACTTCTCATGGTTTTGAGTTGCAGATATCAAATGTAAAAACAAGAACAAGGAATCCGAGAATAAAGTGAACATAAGATAAGCATTTTGTTATTGTTAAGAAATACCAACAAGCATTTAGAGTTTTGTGTTATCTTGTAAATACTGTCATAAAATACATTGCAGCTGTCTGTTTGCAGTTTGCACCTTTTCTTCTCTTTTTTGTCTGTTTTGGTTCTAACATTTCTTAACGTGGTAAAGCTTCATTCTCTCGATTATTGGATTTTTTGAATCTTCATTCCGTTCAATCATGCAGCAACTTAACATTTTGTACGACTCTTTATGCACTAAAGTATAGGAACAGGATTCAATTCAACTCTTAAACTTTACAATTTGACTTAATTTAATTATTTTTTATATTTATGGTCAGTTTGGTTTCTAAATCTTTTGAACAGGTTTAATCTAACTCTTTTAACTCTTTTTTTAGAGAGTTGAGTTGTTTGAAAAAATGACTAAATTAAATTTATTTAAGAAATTTAAGGGTCTAAAAATAAAAGCAGGCCAAGTGAGCTTGAAACTTTAATATTTTATAATCAAATTTAATCTTATTCCTAAAATATAAATTTATCTTGGTTTTGGTTGACTAAATAAAAGCCATGTTTAATATTGTTGTTGTAATTTGTTTGCAAGTACTGTAAAAACTACAGTTTAAATATTACTGCAAAGATAGATTTAAAATTTTTATTTTATTTTTTATCTTAACCAATAAATAAATAAATAATATGAAATCAATAGATAATTGATATTTATTAAATAATTTAATTCGTATCAATTATATAATATTAAAATACAAAATATTTATATATGTATTGCTGATTTATTCGATGGAGGGATGTATAACTGATAAAGTATATAACAGAAATGATTTGTCTATAGATCAGCTTGTCGATATGTCCGAGTGGTTAAGGAGACAGACTTGAAATCTGTTGGGCTTCGCCCGCGCAGGTTCGAACCCTGCTGTCGACGCTTTTACGTTTTTGTTTATTTTTCTTTTTATACCTTGTCCAGTTACTCTATTATGGCTCATGGGTATGTGTTATTTAAACGAATTCAATAGAAGATTAAATGACTTAGAACTAATTTGGCCAATTGGCCTTCTCTACATTAATTGATGAGCTCCAACTCTTCTCTGGCAATTATTAGCCTTTTTTTTTCTAAATAAATAATAAATACAAGAGCATATATTAGTTAAGTAGCCATCTGAATTTATGAAACTGACCTTCAATTAGTTTCATTAACCTAATATGAGAATAATGTACATGAAACAAAAAATTATTGTGATACAATTATTTCTTTAAGACATTGCCACAATTAATGAATTTTTTAAAAAAGAAAAACATTTATTTTATTTTAAGTTGGCCTCTAGCTTAGAGCTGGACAATTATCTTGCTTTCCAGTTATATTAATCACCATATCATCATTTCCTTTACTAGCCAATGGAAGTCCTTTTTGACAAGACATCTCCAATAGCGATTCAGTCAATTATCGATCTTCTAAATAGTACACAAGCGAAATTTAATTAGGAAACCCTAGAGAGGGCCACTAGGCCATGCAAGTGGCGGTGGCGGTGGCCGGTGGGAGGCAGTATGAACCCAAAGAGAAAGGTTGTCTGTTTTCCAAAAAGTAAATGAAGAAAATAAAAGGTTGTCATTTGTGGGGAAATTTGAAGAAGCTGCAATAGGATAGTGATCGTATGACCAACACTGTTCAATCTGGCACCCTTTCTTCATACAGCAAATCCCAGCTAGACCCACTTATTAATTACCATATAATCTAATCATACCTTACCTAACTCATTATTTAGTTTTGTTCATTATTAGAATTGCATGTAATTTGATGCCATTTTGTCGAACCCTTTTTTATTTATTTACGTCCTTTGCTGCCCTTTAATTTAATCCTTTTTTTCTTTCTTTTTTATTTTTTCTATTGGGAAAATTTCATAATTCCTCTTGGAAGTATCATCTTATTATGGAGACCCTATCTTGAAAGCAAATTATAGGGATATGCATATTCCTTAACCAAGTAACAGAAATTTGTTAACTGTTTTGGTTGCTCTAAAAGATTTTGAGCAAATAGCAAGGGGAACTAATATAAGATCATGATGGATAGAAAGAGATTTTCAAAACAGTGAGTTCAAAAATTGGTGCTTATCAACTTAATTAGGAAGATAAAATTGAAAGCTAATTTGATAATAAAATTCCCTTTCTGTTAGCTACTAGACACGAGACTTGTTGTATAGCATCAATGACTGCATATTTGAGGTATGACCCACTTATTTAATCACCTTAAAATCTAATATTATCTTGTTCAGTTTCACTTAACATGACAAACTGTTGGGGGGCCTACAAAAGCCATGTTATATATTACAAGAATTTAGACTGAAAAATGGAGAAATGAGCCCACAGAAGCAACGACCCTTTCATTTTCTGGGATACATATAAGAAGAAGAAAGCATGGGAGTTATGCACGCCGTATTTTAGGTGACGTGGCGTTCCCAATAAGAATCCTACTTTGCATGGACTGTGGTAGTTGTTAGATTTCTTTTCTTTTTTTAAAAGATTATGTATTGTTAATTTGTGTAAAAAATGGCCCAAGACTGACATTTCCCTTACTGTCCAGCGCACATACACACAAAGATCATTTCTCACTCTACAGCACTTAGCACTTGGCAATTTGGCTTTTGTTTATGACCCTCAACTCTCAAAATCCTAATCAACCCCTTACTTTGTTGCCAAGTGTCACCAACCCATTTCCTAGAAGACTCCTTCTCTTCATCTGCCTCTCAAAATTAAAAAAGGAAACCTTTTTTTGTCACTAAAATAGTCTGATTTTCATATAATTCCAAACACAGGGTTGTTTTTGTGTTGAGAAATGAAAACTACTCTGTAACATTCTCTGTTTCATGCTATCCTCAAACACAAAAAAAGCACCATCTCAATCTTTTTTCTTCAGTGCCCATTTCTCCACAATGCTCAAAATCCTCAACAGAAGGCTCAGACGCCTCTGCTCTCGTCTCCGGTGGCCGATTCATCGCCGGTCCAGGCCAAAAATTCTCATCAGAAAATTGGGAAAATCAAACTCCAATCATCATAATGACAGTAGAAATGAATCTAGCATGAACGGGTCAGCAACTGTCCATCCAAATGGCCTTTTTGATTGCTTGAAAACAGAGGAGAAGCCTATAAAGATAGCAACTTTCAATGCTGCTCTGTTCTCAATGGCCCCTGTAGTGCCTAAAGTGTTCAATTCTTCAAGTATTGACTACGATATTGAAGATTTTGAAAAGGGTAAAACTTCTTTAAACTTCAACTTGCGCACAAGGTCTGCAAATGATCGGCCAAAGAGTATACTAAAGCAGTCTCCCCTGCATCCAAGCTCCACGAATGGTAATGAGAATCTTTCAGAACAGCAAAAGTTTGCCAAATCAAAGTTAAGGGTGTCAATAAATTTGCCAGATAATGAAATTTCATTACTGAGAAACAGGCAACTGAGCTTTGTAAAAGATGGAGAGGAGGCTAATTCAAGCAGCAATTTAACTAGAAGTCTTAGAGGAAAAGCTCCAGTGAGGTCACAAAGCGCGATTTCTTCAAGAAATGTCGTTAATGGAGTCGATAGAGATAATTATAGGAGTAGAAGAACAGTTGTTGAAGTTTTGAAAGAACTGGATGCTGATATATTAGCTCTACAAGATGTGAAAGCAGAGGAAGAGAAAGAAATGAAGCCTCTTTCTGATTTGGCTGCTGCTTTAGGAATGAATTATGTTTTTGCTGAAAGTTGGGCTCCTGAATATGGCAATGCTATCTTGTCTAAATGGCCAATTAAGAGATGGGAAGTTCAGAAAATCTTTGATGATACTGATTTCAGGTCAGTTTCATATATTTCTTAATCATAATTCTTTTCTAGTCCTGTTTATCCCCTGCTTTTCTCTGTTTTGATTGTTAACTTTTAATCTTTCCTCAAAAGAAGAAAACAGGAATATGATTAAGCTGTTTTTCTTTTCCTTTTGACTACACATGATTACTCATCACTTGAGCTAAAGCGTTACAAGATGAAATACAAATATTATTTCTTTTGAAAAAGTTACCAATTATAAGGTGGTTGCCACTTAAGATTGTGAAAATCTGTGTGTATACTTGTTGCAAATAGTTTCCTTCAGGCATCCATTTGTGCTTCAAGAAATCTAAACAAATTTAGCATAAGAAAATTATTAGGTAATCAAGCAATTGCCTGAATAGACTCCCAAGTATAATTCAGTTCTTTGTATTTTCAAGCATGCTTAGCGTTTCCTGCATAAGTTGGAACCTTAGTTACAAGAATGATAACGATTTGCTTGTTGCTAAAATCATCAAATTACAATACAACCCTGTCATCACTTATTCATGTCTTATCTAAATTAGCCTTTGGTTGTTGGTTTGTTTTAATGACACAGGAAAGATCTTTTTTTTTTTTTTCCTTTTTTATGATAATTCAGTTTCCTCATGGGCACAAGACATAATAAATTAACAATTGTTACTGAAAATTAATAAGATTTAATGTTTAATAACTTCAAGCTTAGTCATGATATTGACTGACTAACTCTACATGAGCTAGGTTTACACTGTAAATTAAGTTAACAAATAATTAAGGAAAACATAAACTATAAATAAGATAAAGGAAATTCAATTGTAAGAGTGGAAATCCAACACGAAAGTTACATAGCATTAAAAAAAAAATTATTTACAAATAAGATATTATTATTGAGAGAATGAAGACAACACAAGTGGGCTCTTTTACTTAAAAGTGAAGCATAATATTCAATGAGAGTTAAAAAGAAAGGGACAAACTAATGAATATGCCAATATAAAAATTCATTATCAACCTCAATAACTAATCCCACTACATATTGCAGTCAAAACTTTGAATGATTAATTAATTAAGTTAAAAAGGATAAAATAAATTTCCCATTCTAGACAAAAGGATGAACAAGAAGGACAATAATACATTGACGAACGATTAAAAAGATAACCTTTTTTTGTTACAGGAATGTTCTTAAGGCAACAATAGATGCGCCCCAGAAAGGAGAAGTCAACTTATACTGTACACATCTTGATCATCTTGATGAGAATTGGAGGATGAAGCAAATTAATGCAATTATACAATCTACTGATGGTCCCCATATCTTAGCTGGTGGTCTTAATTCCTTGGATGAAACGGATTATTCAGCAGAGAGGTGGACAGATATTGTCAAGGTAATTGTACAGTAATTATATCTAATAGTTCTTTAAATCCTTTTTTTGTTCTTTGTTAATTTTTGCATAATAGTAATATGTATCGTGTTGGTACTTCGTTGTGTAGCCGTTATTTAAATAATAAGGATTAATAAGCTATAAGCCCTAATCTTTTACTGCTCTTAGGACACCAGAGTTGAAATGAAAAATAATTACCCATTCGTTGCAGTACCATGAAGAGATTGGGAAGCCAACACCAAAAGTAGAAGTGATGGGATTCTTGAAGAGTAAACACTACACTGATGCTAAAGAATTTGCGGGAGAATGCGAGTCAGTAGTGATGATAGCTAAAGGCCAAAGTATATATATACTAAAAAAACTTATCTTTACAATTGTATATCTGAATTAACATGTGCTCCTTAACGAATTATATATATATACATATATATATGAACGATGGTTGGATTTTGCAGATGTGCAAGGGACATGCAAGTATGGAACCCGAGTAGACTACATATTGGCTTCGTCAAATTCACCTTACAAGTTTGTTCCTGGATCATACTCTGTGTATTCTTCGAAAGGAACTTCTGATCATCATATTGTTAAAGTTGATATAGTAAAAGTAAGTAGCAGCAGCAGTGATCGAGAAAATGTCGCAAGAAAGAGAAGGCAACCACCTAAACACAAAGTTGTAAGGATACTTAACTCTTCTCCTTCCAAAGGTATTTGGAAAGCACATTCTTGATGAGAAGTGTAGCTTTTGACCCTTTCTTTTTCTTTCTATTTTTATTTTTATAACAAGAGAAAAATGCCAAATAAATTTTAGTTAAGTTTCTTGGGTTTGATTTCGATTTCTTTCATGGGAAAGAAGTAAAAAGGAGAGGCATTGCTTTGTAAATCATTAATTAATGACTTCGTAGTAACAGCAGGAAAAGGTTGGTATTTGGTACGGTACTTAATTATTTGTATAGCGTTTAGAGAAAATTGAAACAACAAGTCGCACTGCAATTTCTTGGCATCTCTCTTTTCTCCACCACCGTTTGTATTGCGTTTACTGATATATATATATATATATATATATATATATATTACTGTTTGGGTATTTAGCCTTGAAAGGTGAAAAAATAATTATCAGAACTGTGGAAACCTATAAAATGAAATCAGTTAAAGTAGATTGCAAAAAATAATAGTAAATAAATAAAAATAAGAAGCAAGCTTATCCATATTATTCCAGATGGCGTGAAAACATATCATTATTTAGGTAATATCTAAATGTTAGATTATTGATATAATAGTTTAGAATGCAATTTATTGATACAGAAACAAATGAATTTGCCAACTTAATTACTTTTCAGCTTGAACTAGATTTTGAATAGATTTTATTAAAAAAAGTTTGAATAAATTCTCATTGTAATGAATTTCGATTAATTTACTTAACACAAGCTGCCAAGAGTCACCAGATCCATACCCGACACTCGATCCTCCAACGCCAAGCTGTCGTACGTTATCTCCCTTCCTACCTTTCCGGCTATGATGTCCCAGTCGACGCTCAAACTTTTCACCGTCAAGTTTCGTTATGATTACGTAGATCACATCAATCAAATGGCTGACGGTCAATTCGATCACGATCAGCCCTTGCTATCAGTTGACCCCCTTGTTTGTTTCTTCTACAGGTAAAAAAATAATATAAAAAAAAAGGTTAAAAACGTCGACTCAAATTCTTTCACTTCGCAAGATATTGTTTTCTATTAGTAAGTTAAATGATTGTTTTTGTTTTTAATTATGGTAAATGTAGCTCCGGCGCTAGTACAATGAAGCCTAAATTGATACCGTATTATGATTCAGCTTTATCAAGAGCTGCATCCTATATAGCTCACCAGGGCAGTAAGGCAATCTTTCAAAGGAAAACAATTGGGATAGGATTGTGTCCAAGTTGTGGCCTAATGCTCGTTATGTGAAGTGTGTTTCTACTGGAAGTATGAAGCAGTACTATTCCAAGCTCAAGCCGTATACAGGAGAGGTAATGATTTTAGGTGGAGATTACTTTGCATCAGAATGTCCTGTGGGTATTAACTTTGATATCAAGCAACCTCCGGAGACAACTCGATTGTTATGCTTCCAACGGCTGCGTACTTCGAGTTTCTTCCATTCAATTTGAAAGAGGTAGTGTGATTGGCAAAGAAACTGTGGATTTTTCAGGTGACGAAATAGGTAAGGCATACGAGGTGGTTGTGATAACTTACAGAGGATTTTATCGTTACCGCTTGGGTAATATTGTGAGAATTGTCAGTTTGCGTAATTCATCTCCGGAAGTGGAGTTTCTGATGAGAACTCCTAGAACTGCCTGTAACAGAGAAAAACTTGATGTCCGCAAAGGAAAGTTTTCAGATTGTGATAACAAATACTGTGGAAGCGGCAGAGATTGACGAGTATGCAAGTTTTCTGGACTTGGAATTGAGTCCAAAGCAATTGAAAATATTCTTAGAAGTTAAAGAGGGGTGTGTGCTTGTGCAGGACGAGAAACTTAAACTTAAAGAATCAGTTAAAGCTGTAAAGAATTGTAGTTCCTCTCTTGAGAATGGGGTTGGGAGGTCTATACAAGGTGCAGAGGGATCGAGGTGAAATAGGTCCTCTGTTAATAACTATGGTAAAACCTGGTAGCTTTGACAGGATATTACAAATGGCTGTGGAGAATGGAGTACCAGCTAGTCAATATAAACCCCCGAAGATCATCCGAAATAGCAAAATCGTTGGTATTTTGGAAGCAGCTGATCTTGTGACTATATGTTCGGACTCGTTGAATGGAGGAGATCTCTGAATAGGCCTTCCGAAAATTGGGATGGGAGTTTTTGGAGGCTTACAGGCAGGCTTCTCTGGGTGATGGGACGTGCGTGTATATTTGATGTAATAAACTACTGAGGCTCCGGCAATAATGCATACGTGATAAGATATTTAATTACGGTAAAATATTAAGCGAACTTTATGATATTTTTTTATTTCAATGCAGCCGTCTTATAGACATACTGGTGAAGATTGTACAATTTTGTCAGAAAACTGTATTTCTGAGATTATGACATAATTGCAAACTACCAGCTTCAACCGACATGAAATAACGGTCTTCAAAATTCAAAAGGTTTCTAACCAACTCTAGGGTGCCAATTGAAGCAAATTCTTAAGAAATAAAAAAGAAAAATTTGCTTTTTACCAAATATTTGATTTACAAGTTCACATTTAATTTTAGACATACATACATACATACTGGTTGTGGACTAGTTTAAACGCAATTGTTGGAGTTTGGACTTTACTGATGCTTTTCTTGGCTGGGGGGTTTATTTATTTTGCTACCCATCCAGCAATTGTTTAGTACCTTAGGCAAAAGAATTATTGAAATCAAATCTGAATGACACGGCTGTCATGAAAATTTTACCTACAATAAAAGGTTAAAACTTATATAGCCGGTGAAATAAAAAGATTAAAAAAAGAAAAACTTAATTCATTCCATAAATGAAAATCAATTGTAGGGAAACCTTATCCGCCCCTCTCTAAGCTTTTCCTTTCAAACTCTCAGTTTCCACGTTTATTATCTCTTCACCTCAAAATTAAACCACCCAGTTTCGATTCTTACTAATTTTTATGCTTAATTTAGCATCAACGCTGGCCTATGTGAGTTGGAATTATCGATGCAATCAACTTCGCTGCAATGCTCCTCTTAGTTCCAATCATCGATGCTGGAATCTAGCTGGCAATGGAGCCATACAACTATTCTGTGAGGATTGGCCATGGTGGATATCCCGGCAGTTACACATATTTTTATATTTCCAAATTAAGCAATATTGATTAGACTGTTTCTTTCCACACTTTCTTCTCCTTCTTTTTACATGTTTATTATCATAAATAAAACCCTAGCAGCAAATCAGTCTATTACTCAAGAAAAATAAAGAAGAAGCTAGTTTTATTGTTTTGTTGTTCGCGATGAGATTGGCACAGTAAATGCATCAAAGAATGGTTAATTGCGCAGTCCCCTAGATCCTAGAACTGTAGAAGCTCTTTCCTGCCGAGAGGCCCTCAATTTGGTTAAAACAACATTGTTTCAGGAATGTGGGGCTGCAGAAGCTAGTTTATTTCTTTTATCTCATATCTTATATCTAATTGTTGATTTCCGTTTTTCAGCTGTAAGTTTGTTTTTTTTCTTTTAATTGGTTGAGTTGGGTTTTAGCTTTGTACTCTCTTTTGATTTCTCTATTTTGATTGGTGGTTTATAGGCAAGTTATTCAAAATCCATAATGATATTTTTAGCAAATTGGAAGGTACACCCCTGAAAAGTTAGTTTTCTGATATTTTTCTTTTAAAAGTGAGATGGTACTGTAATATGTTTCATCTTCTGTACAAATGCAAAAATAATGATATACTTGATCCCGTAAAAAGCCAATAAGATTTACCAAAACCTTCCATGTGCACATGTTGTTTTCTGTTGTTGTACACTCTATGCAAGTAGATGAATAATTACAGAAAAGAAATTCGACTGCTTTGCCCCTTATATTCACAAATGTATATCTACATTATTATGAGGCTTACAACATCCGGACTGTAAAGGAACAATAATTAATAAGTTAAAAAAACATCCAACATAAAAGATGAGCTATGTAGATTATCACATGGTTGAAAAATCTGTATTAAGCTTTTATCACTCAATGCTTAGAAAACCTCTGCAAAAAAGCTTGTTCATGTGCAAGAAGAATTTTCACCAAAGAAAGTCATGTTCACAAAATGCTATATTACTTTCTCTTTAAAGTGAAATATCAAGAAGATGACAAGAATCCTTTATTTCTGGACAAAAACAATACCATATAATTCCTTGAAACAGTGTTTGTACAATAATAATGAACAACAAGATAGATACAGTAATGACCGTAAAACAAAAAAGAATCTTTTTTTTCCTTTTGTTGAAGATCTAGTTCTTTTTTTTAATCTTAGTAGAGATTTTCACAAAATCAAAACTAAAAATGGAAAAGATAAAATATGAAGAAGAATAGAGAAAGTAAAAGTTTACCTGTAAGGGGGTAATACGAGCATTAAAAAAATCTAGGGCCATGCGATAACTCTGATTCAGCTCAGCATACATACTGCTGAAGCTAAGGCAATATCTGATCCGATCCCATCATAAGAACTATGCACTCTTCAGCGAAGCCATCCTGAATAATCAATCATTAAGGTGAAACTCCAAATAGGCTCTACTTGGTGCAAGGTGACCCAAGCCCCTAAGAGTGATCATATAAATGAAAACCACTAAGCATTCAAGCAATATTATAAGGATGAGCACAGCAATGAAATAAAATATTAGCAGCCATGGGATTTTCCAAAACCACCTACTGCTAAAGCCACAACCAAAATCAGTATGCCTAGAATGATGACTGGCTGTTGTAGAATCCTCACGCAAGGGTTGTTTGGCTCCATTGCCAGCCAGACTCCAGCACCGATGATTGGAACTGAGAGAAGCATTGCGACGAAGTTGATCGCAATGATAATGCCAACAATGTCCGTCGACGACATCAAAAGATTATATTTAGACTAAAAGGAATTCAAACACGTACAACATCAAATTTTAAGCAAAATCCAACAAAAGCTTGAATGCAGAACAACGAAAGCCTATTAACCTCATACTATGAAAACACCAACATATAATTATGAAAAATAACAATTTTATTAAAAAAATACTTACTAGCTTGGAGCTTCTTAGACATCTTATTGATCTCTTAAATAATTTCTTCGTTCTTTCCTTAACCGATCAAGCTCCCTCGAGTCTCCAAAATTCCAACAATTTCCAGCGACCATATCTTTTTTCTTGTCGGATAATCACAATCACAATCAATACCAATTTTTTTAATTGAATTATTTTTTTATTTTCCTTAATACAGTAATTGAATAAACTTACTAAACCAATAGCTTTTCACACAAAATTTGGGGTATCAAGGCTCAAGAACTTCAAAATGCAGACAGGCAGGCTACTGGTTTGACTTTAAAAAACAGATCTCTTCTCTTTAATTTCTTTAGAAGATTAACCTCTGACACCTCCTAATAACTTATAAAATCTTAGAAAAAAGAAGGGCTTGAAGAGGTTAGGCTTTTTGACAAGCATGAAGGATGCACGAATCTGCCTTCTAGAATTCAACGCAAAAGTAGCTTCTTGTTTCTTCTTTTCTTGAGTAATGATTTGATTTTGTAAAATATTGATTTACTGCTAGGGTTTTGATTTTTTTTATGATAAATATATAAAAAGAAGAAGAAAAAAGTGCGGAGAGAAATATGGTTTAATCGATATTGCTTAACGAGAAAAGAAAAGAAAATTTATGTAATTGCCGCAATATACACCATAGCCCAGCCTTTCAATTGTCTTCTGCGTCTCTATCTACAGCGTCATCCCGATGTTTTGCTGGATATCTAATATCTAACTTGTACTGAGAGTAACGGTAAATGGAGTTATCTGCTATACCATTAATAGTTCTTTTAATCAACGGTCTACATTAAATATAATAAGTTTAATAGTTTAAAATATTGATGATTGCCCCATTGTAGGTAACAGCAGTTGTTCTGATTTTGGGTTAGTTATAATATATATAAGTAGAATGGTCCTTCCAATACTATAATTTCTCATTTGCTTCAAATACATGATTCCATATCTCTGACCTCCCAAATCTTACCACCCATCATTTCATTTGTGTTCATGAACAACATCAGAAATTCTTCCTGATAACAAGCATTTTCTGTCATCTCAGTCAATTCCATTCCATTAATGATAGGACGCTAGGGAGGGAATGAACATTTTATTTGTAAGAAATGATGATAGTTTGCTTCATTTTGTGTCTCTATGAATTAATGGCTGCTTGAATCTGCTCCAGGGTTCTTCCTTTGGTTTCTGGCACCACCTTGGCCACAAAAACAATACCCAGTGCATTGATCGCAGCATAAATAATAAAGGTACCTAAAAACCACAATTTGGTTAACTTTTCAAGTCTTTTATGGAAAATTTATGATAATTGTGCCATATCGCCCTTTCTTTTTTCTTGCTTGATTGCTCTCTTATCCTGTTTAGTATTCTCAAAGCATGGATGTTATTATGAAAAATAAAATAAAATAAAACAAAATTGGGTCTATTTACCATAGGAGCTCCAGGACATGAGAAAGTTGTAGGTATAGGAGATTGTCCATGCACCAAACCAGTTCATTAGCGTTGCTAGGCTTCCTGCTACTCCTTTGATATTTATAGGAAATATCTGCAACAAAGGAGTAATTTTTTATTTATTGATTAATTTATCAATGCGTAGATAGAATCTTCATCTTGCAAAGCATACTACCTCTGACATTACAACCCAGGGAACTGCACCCATTCCTGCTGAAAAGGATCCTATATATAGCTGTATTCAGAAAAAATAATAATAATAATCAATGATAAGTTAGTTTTGTTGGAGATCCATCTGGGTAAACAGCATATTTCAAGATGCTTATGATACTACCAGTATGCCAGTAACGGCAAGTGCAGGCACAGCCTTGAGCGCTAAGTCATTAGTCTGGTTCATAGAAAGTCAGTCCAAATGTTAATATCTTTTAGAAAGACAATTAGGAAGTTAGTTTTGAAAGTTTTGGCATAACCTTCAAATAGAATGATGTCCCAGTTATCAGGCAGGCAATGACCAGTCCTGTTGCAGAAACCTAAAATTCAACGAAAACAAAGTTAATATTCAATATCTGAAAGGTTATATGATTCAAGGAAATTGGCAGAATCAACAGAGCCTTGGACTTGCCAATAAGAGAGGCTTTCTTCCAGCTTTGTCTA
This sequence comes from Ricinus communis, assembly GCF_019578655.1. Taxonomy (NCBI): domain Eukaryota; kingdom Viridiplantae; phylum Streptophyta; class Magnoliopsida; order Malpighiales; family Euphorbiaceae; genus Ricinus; species Ricinus communis. The sequence continues at coordinate 6,445,705 of NC_063256.1, read as the reverse complement.
TCACGGTTGTGTTAAGGGCTGTAACTACAACCTGCCAAAAACAAAAATATGCATTTTAATTAGCTCCCGCTGGATACAGATATCTGGACTTCCTGGAAGCGATAGAGTTTGTGAGGATCATAAACCTGAATAATGGCATAGGTTATGGTTCCAATAGTAGCAGAAAATCCTGAGGTTTTGCAAGGCAAGAAGAATATCAGTTATGTTTTTGAACCTTAAATTCTGATAATATGAAACTTTTAAGTCAATTGATTTTCTTTCAGGAAATGGAAGATAGTAGCAGTGGAGGACTTGTAGGAGCTAAAAGGGATCGTAAAGAATATCTTTATGTGATTAACCAGAGATTTTAATTATGTTTTCTGCCTTAGTTGATTTAAGGAGATTGCAAAAAGCCTTTCCATTTCAAGCGAGAGAAATCTTATTAAGACCCCTTTACCCGCTGACTCGAAAATGTTGCTGGTATAAAAGCAGACTCCGTTAATTCCTCCAAATTGCTGAAAGACCATCAGTCCGACTCCTATCTGGTCAGACAAAAGGTGAAACATGTAGTAGTCGAATGTCAGAGTTCGCAAAAGAAATTTCTTTTTGAATGAGATCAATTACAGAGCTAAGGATAAAATGGTTTATAAAATTTCAGTGAGAGAAATGATTACAGTTACGGATCGCAGGTATCTTCTTTGAAACAAATCGAGCAGTTTAGCTTTAGGGAGCCGCTCCAGAGTTTCTATATAATCCTGTCAGACAGTGAAATCGTACTCTTGTCATGTTTTCTTTTGAATGAAAACGAATTGTCAATTTAGAATGTGGTATGGACCATAAACTATGTATTTGAGGATTAAGAACCTTAATTTCATCTGCCTCGTGAGATATATCAGTGTCTTTGCCACGAAGAGTTTTCAACGCAGTCTCAAACTGCTTTTCACGTCCCATCTTTGCCTGCATTCATAAGCCATACAGTTTCAATGCTATCAATTATATATGTGTACGTACAGACAAAAAGAAAAGGCAAGAGATGTTTAATATTGCTGTAATTCCATCTCTTACCAGCCATCTCGGTGATTCAGGAATGAGAAATAGGCCAAAAATTAGGATAGCACAGGGAACAAGTCCTGCAAGCACTTCACAGGTAAGCCTCCTATTCTATTGCGACTTTGTCGTGTATTATTAGTAGACATGTAAATAATCTGAAGATTATGCCTTCCGCTATCCTTTTGACGAAATGTTTCATATAATAGATTAAGGACATTTACCGCATAGCGCCAGGGTCCTCCATGTTATTACTGTTCCTATTATGTAGAATACAGACACTCCGCTACATATCATAAGCTGTAAAATAACATGAAACGATTAGATATGATCTTGCTTGCATATATTTTCTTATTACATGCAACCTTCATGATGTTTTTGCTATTCCATGGTCAAAATGGAAATTTGGCTTTCAAGGCTTAGATTTCAGCGCTCTGTATTTCAGAAAACTTATATGACCTTGTGATTGCAGCTTATGGAAACTTGAGTTAAATATGAAAATTCAGGCGTCTCACTAATTCTGTTATGATTACATATTTACCTGATTTAGAGTTGTTAGGGCTCCACGAAGATTTTTGGGTGCAATTTCAGCTACGAATACAGGTACCTTTCCATCAAATTCAACAATGGATCAAATTCATTAGCAACAAATAATCTATTATTTTAAGATGTACTAAGAATTCAGGAGGAAAGATTTGAGAAAAGAAAAATATACCACATACGAAAAGACTCCCATTCCATATCCTGTTGCCAGTCTTCCAATGTCCAAAGCCAAAGCCCCCTTTTGTATTAATCAAGACATAAAAACTACATAACAAATCTGGGGAAAAAAAAACATTTTACTTCTTTCTCCATCTGAAGCAATGACTTAGATATTGAGGTGGCACAAACCTTGGCAAAGTAAATGAACAGCCACCCTGCAACACATAAGGCAGCTGCCACTCTCATCGCCTGCATAATTTCCACATGTTTACTATGTTATATAGTGGATATATTCATTGCAAACGGGTTGAATCCCACATTAGGTGGTGTTGAATTCCAATCCCCCATGGATAAATCAGAATTATCTCTTTCTTGATTCTTACCCCTTTTCGGCCTATAAAATCAGCAATCAGTCCGCTTGTGATTGCACCAATCATTGCACCAAATGTCAATATGGAACCAAATACGGAATACTGCATGTAACATAGGATATTAATAATATATCAGTTGGGAACATAAAATCTAAAGGTTTTTTTTTTTTTTTTCTATATCAGAAGAAATATAATTGAGAAAGAAAAAGGTCATAGTAAGACTTCATTCCAAATGTATGTTGTGAAAATAATCCTTTGATCATTCGTAGACATAATAGTTTATCATCCAATAGCAATGAATGTTAAGCCTCCTCAATTTCTTTTCTCGAATGCAATGCCTCTTATTGTAATACATACTGTTGTTCTATTGTTTATTTCACTGTTCATACATATCGGTTATAATGAATTCCAAAATATTGCAATATATCATCTTAATCTTGGAATTTGAGAATAACATTCGACTCTGCATTTGGAAGTGGCTCACAGAATCTGAAAGCACTCCATAAATACGGTTCAAGTCCTACTCCTAAAATACTTTCGATATGTCTCCTGTCAAAAATTCATTTTCAGCATTGGCTTTGGGGCCTCCTGATGCCAAGGTAGAAATGAGAATTTTCTCATGACCAATACAAAGTTTTTCCAAAATTCTAATTTAGAGGGATGCATAATGTACATGGGGACACTATATTAACTTACCTCTGCTAGAGATAGAGAGAGGTCTTCTGTTATAGCATCTTGAGTAGGTGAGGAATAGCCTGCCTGGGAAAGAATAAAAACCATATGCTTTTCAGAATCAGCGAGAGGAGCAAATTTAACATTGGTAAGTTGATTTCAAGTTGTTGAACTACTTACACAGCATCCAAATTCAAAAGAACCACACACTGAAACAAATGTACTAAGATAAACCATCCAGTTGCTGATATTCTGTTCTCTAGATCCATTTTCCTCATCTGCAAGATTCTTCCCCATGAGTGGCTCCCTCACCTCTTCTTGGACATCATTGTCACCACTTCCATTTCCTATGTCTTTCTGGATGGCCATACCTTTTCTGTTTTACTTCTGCTATGTCTATCTGTATCTATATATATATATAGGGAATAGAACAGGCCTCAAGAGTTGCTTTTGAGCTCGCAGAAGATTTGCAGAAACAGAATGAAGGGAATCTCTACCGTGATTTACTTGAAATTTTTATTCTGATGCACAAAAAAGAAATGGAAATTTCCTTAACCAGGGTATGTATATATGACCCACCATCATTGCGCAGACGCTGTCCTTGTAATGTGTAGTTGATTTATTACCAAGCAAGCTAGTTCAAACTTTAATTTTGTCCGGATAGGTAGGTGTAATAAATTATTGATACTCGATATTGTGTTGTTGTTTTGCATGTAAATAGAGTGAGTTGCTCTTGACTTTCACATGGACACGGCAGCAAGACTGAGCTACTGATAGCTGTTCATATAAAATAATTTTCGCACTTTTTTTTCTAATTTTCATTCCACACGAAATTAACTCGAGGTGAAGGGACGCCTGCCAAAATTCCAATGTTTTTTCTCAAAATATTCATCATTTTCTTTGCACAACTTGCTTTAGTTGTCTTCATATCTCACATGAACATCCAAAAGTTGATTCCGACTTTGATATGATCTCTCTCTCTCTTTCCAAGTAGGCAAAAAATATTATTTAATTTGGGGGTGAAAAAAATAAAAATAAAAAGACCTTTGACAATATACTGACAGGGTATTTTGCCTAATAGAGAAGAATCCAATAATTAAAGATGATTAATTCTTACTCTGATCCTGTCCTGATGGGAATATAGCTAGCTTAGCTACCATTCTTCAACTACTCGGCAACAAGCAATTTGACCGGCACATTGTTGAAAGGGGAATGCATTTCTATATTTAACGTGACGAAGAAACCTACAGTGTTCCATGGATTTGTGAATATCATAATGGATTAAGACTGACATCACAGTTATCTTTTTCAGGGCTGATTGTTTCAACATTTGTCACCGAGGTTTACTTCTAAAGCTACGTGCAGTCTGCACAGTAGAGGTGGCAAATGGATAAATATGTGTGGGTCTTAGTTGAATAAACAAAGAATGAGTTTTAAATAATTTATTTATTCATATATCACTCATTTAAAATTTTATATAATTCATTTAAACATTATCTATTTATTTGTCTAGTTATTTTTATTATAAATCTTTTATTATTATTATTATTATTATTATTATTATTACAATGTCATAGTATTGAAATTTGGTGAATTACACGTGTGATGGGATATGATGCAAGTCGCTCTCACACATGTTGGGGGTTAGATTTGAGTTAAAAATGTCGCATCCAATGGTCGATCAGCTTACTAAAAATTGCCTTACACTAATTAATTATTATCTTTCTCTTGTTTTAAATTTACTAATTTAACCTTAGACATTTGTTTGGGTATTATTTTAATTAGTAACACTTCTCAATTTTTATTTTTAACCCTTTGTACTTTTTAATTTTCTTAATAATTTTACTAAGATATTACCATGGTACTTTATTATTATAAAATTTATTTTTAAATTATAAACAATCAATTAATATTATTTTAAATAATTTATCAATCTCATATATTCTTTTACTAGTTTTATGAGTTCTAATCGTGTAAGATACCAATTTTATCTAAAAAAGTATTAATCAAGAAAACATCATCTGGTCAAACACATTAGTTAGACGGATTATCTTTCCAAGAGATAATTATATATCTTCTAAATGAACTATGTTATATTCATCTCACATAATATTATTGTGCTAGTCATTTATTAGATCAAAGCATATAAAATTTGTTAGATGATTAATGTAATATTTTATTTTTTTATACTATAGATTATAAAAAATAATTTGCTATATAATACACAAATGATCAAATCGTTAAATAATAATAATACCGTTAATATCTTATATTTTCTTTTTATTATCTCATATTCCAGTAGCCTCAACAAAAATCTAAGAAAAGTGAAATGTGCTCTTTTAAAATATAAAAATAAGAATACATAATAAAGCAAATCAAGAACTATTTATAATTATTTCTTAATATAATTTAAAATGTAAAATTAAAATAACCGGATGGACATTATTTTTAGAATTTAGATATAAAAGAATTACTTAAATATATTTTTTGTGATATCAAATATCATAATAAATATTTTATGATCAATAATAATTTTTTATTTGAGTAAAGACGAAGAATTCATATAATTATTTTCTCTATTACCATGTATTTAACCCTATAGTAATGGGTGATCCAGCATCCAAATTTAAATATTTAATGTCGAAAATCGTTATAGAAAGGTTCATTTTGCCTCTGGAAGACGTTTGCCAAACTAATTTTATGCAACAAATAGTTGACTTGCAGTTCTCGGTGTTCACCCTCTATTCAGATTCTGAAGGTTAGTTGTGTGTGTGTGTTCTTCTTTACAGAAGAAGAAACTCCTTTGGTTGAGAAATTTGTGAAGTAACCAGCTAAAGACAACCACCTAACAAAACTGGCACAATCTGATACCAAGAAAAAAAAAATGATCATCATTTGATCGCTAAAGTTGGTAGATTGTGAAGTGGAGCTTGTTTTATTTATTGTAAATTATGAACTCGAGTAACCCATTCAATTTAGTCCAACCCAATAGTTGAATATTAATTGAAAGTTGGATCTGTTCTAGTGGTCCTTAGAATTTGCTAAATTTTGACTCAAAAATCTATTTTTCTTGGCACCAACTTCACTTGCAAGAGCTAAGTGACAACATTGGATTCCTCATTTTGTTAATTGTGTGTTTATTAGAGAAAAAATCATGTCCCATAAACTTTTAATTAATTAATGTGAGTTTTCTTTGATTCTTATTGTGCAATGTTGATGTGACCTATTTCAGTACACATCATCCATTTAATGATATATTACAAAACATTTGATACCTCGCATTTATTTATTGGTTACTGGTCACGAGGGAAGCAAATAATACCCTAAAATTAAAGAAGCTGCATTGATAAATAAATGACATTCTAATCTAAATAATTAACCAATAACAGATGGATAATTGCACTTATTCTATATTTCATTTTCTTAAAAAAAAAATAATTCAAGTTATATAGAGATTCTTATCATAGAAATAATTATTAGTAATGATAAGAAATGAAATTTAAGGAAGTAGAAAGTGGTGAGATAATAAGAATAAATATGGAGAATCAGTGAATTCAAAGGCCAAGAGCCACGCGAGTGAGTTCATTAAGTGGAGGGCCTTCTTCTATTGTTCTGGTTTCCTACTAACGTCAGGCCTTTTCATTTGTTAAAACCATACTCTCAATTTGTAACCTATTACTGGATTGAGATCCATTTTACGTCTCTTTTCTTTTGTTTTTTCACTGGAACCCACTATTTTAACACTTTCTTTTCTAAGAGATCTAACCGATTATGGACTAAATAAAGGTTTGTATTGGTAAAAACTCACTTAACGCACATCCATCTCTCCTAAAACCAAATACTCTTACCACTTTAGTTATAAATCTCAAGTGTTCCATCTTTATATCATCCAACTGATAATATTATCTACTTTTAAGAATTTAACTTTAACAGTTTCTAATAATATCCAAAAATTTCAAATCGTTCAAAGTACTTAATAATGCATTTTGCCAAATATAGTATGTCTTGACTTTGAAGTTTAACCCTGTTTCAACGCTAAAACAACATTCCCAATCATTACAAGTCACGTTCAAGTTGGATAATAGAAGATCTCAATCTGTATTTTAATGCCTTGGATTTGGCTCGACACTTCTGCCTCTCATTACCGATAAGCAGTGGCCTAGTACAGCACTAAACATCCTGATCTTAATGGTATTCTTTCATCCTTAAAATAGGAATACGATTCCAAAATTAAGATTTGCAAGTAGATTAACAAGAGAATGAAACCAAAATGAACAATCATTTTCCAATAGAAGCAGGTCTAGCAGGCTAACTGTCCCCTTCTTCATGGACAGAAAAATCTGGTCTGACCATATATGGTTTATCTATATCTCGATAATCATAGAAATTCATCTACAATGGATTAAGTTCCCCTGTATGTTCCAGTTGAACATCTTCACGCTCTATCGTATAACCTCAGATGATAAAGAATTACACTTAACATTCTTACAGTAACTTGAGCTGCACCTCATATGCTCCCAGTTTCAATCTTTCATGAGCATCTCAAAAGCCTTTAACCTTTCCTAAACACCAAGCTTTCAGTGCCTGTGTAAAGTGTTTCGTTCCCTCCAAAAGCTAGAAAATACAGAATGCTGTGCATTTACTAATCAACATATTTGCAAAGCATTTTCATGTCACGATTTCAGCCAGAAATGAAATAATTGTCTGAACTTCCTATGCAAATTTCAGTGTACATATTGCTTCTTTGACACAATTTTCTCGTCCATACAACGTTTTACAGCTTGAAGAAATTTCTGTCAGATAAAGAGGATTTGGGTCTATGTGGTGGTCCCCATCATATTCATCCAACAGTTAGCCCAACTTCGAATTTTCTGAATTAAATTCAATAAAACGGCAAGCTTTTACTGAGCATCCAATAGCACACAACAATTCTCTCGTAAACTTTTAAAGGAAGTCCAGACAAGAAGAAAGTATAGAAATGGACTACCTGTTATCTTTTATATAAATCTCACCACCCAACTATTCAGTAAATGAGAAATGTGTTATTTCAGTCAATTTATGAATGTGGGAGTCATAATGTAAATGTGCAAAGCAAAAATGATATACAATTTATCATTAGCACTAAATGGAATAAAGAAAAACATACTGCAATGGCAGACTATGCATTTGCTTATCCTTCTTGATAACATTGCACATTTGTTAGTTATCATACCTTTAGATCCAGATACAGAACAGTACAGAAATCAGCAGATGGGCAATTTTTCTTTTTCTTGTTTTTTTCAGAAAATATGGGCAAAAATATAGTCATGCTATATCACTTTAAAGAATTAAATTTAATTTTTCATATATCTTTACAATGGGAGGGGTGGCACCAAGTGCAGAAACCGTGGAATCTAAAACGACAAATCAATTAGGTAAGCATACCAATTTAGTGGAACTACCATTGGAGAGTTGATTTGATCCTTTCTACCCAATCTACATAATTTACAACAATTCTACAGGTCTGGAGTCTGAACTACGCCTTTCATCCTTAAAGCTAGAATGGCGATTACTTTCAAATGTATATAACTGGTAGCCAGTGGAACTAGAGAGCTGACCTGAGCCACTACTGCTTACTGACCTCTCAATATCGTCCATCTCAGCTACAAGAGGAATTGGCCTTTCTGGGATAGTGGGAATAGCTTGGTCTGTTTCCAACATTTTCACGACCTGATCCATAGTTGGCCTAGCATATAACTGCGGATGGGAACAAAGAAGTGCAATCAAAACATGTTTCTCTACAACATCATTCGGGCCTAACTCTGGCATACCATCTTCAATAACATCTAAAGTTCTCCCTTCCCTCACCAATGACCAAGCCCAATCAGTCACAAGAGAAGGTTGGCTCTCACCACTCATAGCGAGTGCCTTCTTGCCACTCAAAAGCTCAAGAAGCACAACGCCGAAACTATAAACATCACTTCTCTCTGTCAATTGCCCATACAAAGCGTACTCAGGAGCAACATATCCCATAGTTCCAGCTACCCTAGTGCTCAAATGCGTTGCACCCTCTAGCGTAAACTTTGCAAGTCCAAAATCCGCCACCTTAGGCTCAAACCGGTCATCCAAAAGTATATTACTAGCTTTAATATCCCTATGGATTATGCCCGGTTGAACCCCATAATGCAAATAAGCTAATCCTCTTGCAGTCCCCAATGCAATATTTTGCCTAATTGGCCAACTAAGCTTTTCCTTAACACCTCCAAATAAATGGTCATGTAAACTCCCATTCTTCATCAAATCACACACAATTATCCTTTGATGACCCTCAAACGGAGTTGTAGCAGTACAATACCCTCTCAGAGCAACAAGATTAACATGCCTAACACTGGCAATAACCTCAACTTCATGCGCAAAACTAGCATCACCAGCAGCTGATAAGTTCTTAAACCTTTTAAAAGCAACTTGAGACCCATCAGGCAATATACCTTTATACACATTACCATATCCTCCTCTTCCAATAATATGATCCCTAGAGAAATTCCTCGTAGCTTCTTTGATCTCATCAAATTTAAACTTAGCAAAAGTAGTACTTTCACTAATTCCCTCTAACCCAGAACTCAAACCACCCGTAATCTCAGTTCCTCTATTACGACTTCTCTCCCTGGTTTTCTTCTTTATTCTCCTAAAATACCAACACCCACTAATTATTAACGACAAAACAACACCCAAAATCACAACAACCAAAACAAAAATCAAAGTTTTTTTCTTTTTATGCCTCGGATTTTTGGGTTCGAAATCTAACAAAAACAAACACTTAGCAGTACCTCTATCAGTGGGACCAAACCTATTTAAAAACGCACCAGCATAAATCGCGGGATACGCTTGACAATCAGACAAGTTCCCAACTGATTTTCCAGTCAAATACGACGCTTGTTGTCTCGACAAGCTTGCAGTACAAGCCGCACAAGGTGAATTATTTTCCAAGGACTGGTTACAATTGATAGCGACATCATTAAAGGAAGAGATAGGGATCAAGGCTTCAAATTGTGACTTTGTAGTGATATTCATGCATCCTTCAGAGATCCAGCTTGTGTTATAACCGCAAGAGGCGCGAATATCGAAGTTGGAGATGAATTTGTCAACAAAATCCTGGTAAACGCGCCAGCATGACTCGGCTGAGCTGAGTGGAGGCAAGAAGGAGTTACTGTGCTGGAGATAGTAGGATTGGACGAATCGTAAACCGTTCTTGATGTACTGGCACTCTTGATTGGGTCCGAAACCTGCGGGCTTTGAGTCGGCGATTATGTTGCTTAGGATTGTGAAGTTGAGCGGGCAGGAAACGGTGTCGTTTGCAGCGAGAGTTGGGGTCAGGCAGAGAGATAGTAAGGTGAAGAAAAAGAGGAGATTGTGAAGGCGGAAGAGGGACATTGAGAAGCTAGGGTTTTTCGTTCATGGAGATCAGATCAGTGAGGGAGTTGTTAAAAAGAAGTTAAAAAAGAAAAGCAAATGGTGTTTTTCCAATGGAGTATCGTATAGCAGGCAGCCATTTTGACAGTCTGAGAGACCATAATTGGCAGCTTCCTAGAAAGGTTTATCGGTTATATTTTCTTTGATAGACATCTAATTGGTCAGTCAGGACGCCTGTTATGGAATTGAATTGACTTTATTACTGATTGATTACTATTCTTCCTTAGTAAAAGATTGTGTTTGTTAGGGTAAAGTAATTAAATTCTGCTGATAACAGCAGTTGAGTTTACTTAATATAATTCTGAATAATTACACTAAATTTTCATCAAAATAATAATAATAACATTAAAATGAAGAGATAATATATACTCCAGATAATTCTGAGTCATATAATCATTAAATTAATAAAAGATAAGAGAGTTATATAGCATTACTTTAATTTAATTTTCAATTTTCGTCATTAAATCTCAGGGCCATTCAATTGTACTAATTTCTTTTATAGTATCATATCATTTATAGTTTTTCTTTGAAAAACCTTTAATAAAGAACAAATATGAAAAGTATTTACCACGTGACTTATTCTGTGAACACCTCCAGATAGTTGATTTTAGTAGTTGGGACCCCTTGCTTGATAGATTGATAAGAACAAACTTTAATTAAACAAAATATAAAGTTATTAATTTTATTTTTCGTCAATTCAACTTTTGACAGCCAAGTGGGTCCATTTTTCCGATTGCATGCATACGAAATATCGGTCGACAATAGCATGTAAATAATAAACTTCCGTCAAAACTTCATCGAGGAAAATTCCCGTTTTTCAAAATCCGAAAATCCACGTCAGCATAAATCTGAATGATTGGACCCCACGACTAATCATTAGTAATTTAAACTCTGCTGCATCTGTTAAGTACAGATTCGGACTCGCTTTGCTGGGTTAATCTGCATTTTGTGGGCCAATCCATGGCCTAACGTCGAGAGGCTTGAATTGAAGCTGCCAAAGGGATCCCCTTTTTGAATTTATGAATTTTAAGTTTTATTTAAAATTACAAGTTTTTTTTAGTATTGTCTTCTACTAGCAGTTAGCAAAAATGATTTAATCCTGCTTTAAGGATGTGAAATGTGCTTTTATGGTTAATTCCATCAATTTGTCAATATATGGAGAGTTATCAGAAGAGTGTCTTGCTTAGCAATAGCAGCCGTGATGGCGTTTTTATTTTCTAGAGTATGTTAGGCTTGGAAACACTTTTTCAATTACTCAATTGCATTTACTACTTCCTGCTAGCAGTAGCGCATGAAAAATCTATTCAAGTACGTTCCAGGAAAAATCTCATGGTTCATTTTCAGGACGTAAAGTTAGTATTCTAGTCAAAACTTGGAGTAGATATTTAGATACAAAGTAGGAATAAGCATACAAGAGACTTTTTTTGAGACAAAAAGATGCATATAGTTCAAAATTATAACTGCATTTACTTTTTTGCTTTTTGTACTTATCTCTGCAAAATATGGCACAAGGGACTTGAAATTTATACAATACGATAGTCCTGCTTTTGGGTAAGGTTATTTTCTGGCCCAAAGATATACTTCAGAAAAAAAAAAAAAAAAAAACACATTCAGCTTGGAGTTGGGCCAAAATCTTCCCCATCTTTTGTTTCTTCCTTTCGTTCTTCTTTCTATCATTGAGCAACGGGCGGTCGTTATTTACCGCTGGAAAGGTGCATTTAATTAAGATTTTTAAAAAATATTATAAATATTTTTAAATAAATTATTTTTAAAATTTTTAATAATTTTTACATAGTTTATAATTTAATAAATATTTTTTATAAATTTTACTTAAAAATATTTTTATGGACTTTTATTAATTTTTATAAATTATTATTTAATTATTTAAATTTTATTATTTTTTTTTCATTTATTTTAAACATACAAAATAACATATTTTATTTCATCGTTGTATTAAATTCATAATAGCTTTAAATTTTTTATCGTACAACATGAATACTATTTTTTTATAAGGAGAATAATTTTTTAAATAAAATTATAATATTATAATTTGTTTTCAATTAAACCACCAAATTAATATTATACTTATTATATTTTATTTATTACTTATTTGATAAATACTTAAACTAATAATAATCATACTTATTAAATTATTTGATAAATACTTAAATCGACAATTATACTTACCAATAGAAAAATTATCCAAATAATCTTTCTAATAAAATCTAGTAGTCTATATAATGGTGGGGTTGATTGCTCAAAACAATTCATTATATATTTTATTTTAAATTCATATCTTTTATGAGACCCTTTTAAAATCAGATTAAAAAATTTTAATTAATTTTTTGTATGTGTAAATATAAAAAGATATATTATTAGTAAAAAAATTTAACTTTTAAAATTTTATTATTTTTTATATATTTTAATATAGAGAATATAGTAAAAGAAGTAAAAATGATTAAAATAAATTTTAAATAAAAATATAAAAAAAAATTTTATGGAAATCTTAATGAAAAATGAAAGAAAAATTTTGAGAAATTTTATTCATAAATAGTATATAAAAAGTCATTAAAAATATATGAAAGTTTAGGTCTATATGTCTAATTTTTTAAATATAAATTTACTTTTAAAAATTGTAATTAAATACCTTTTAATTTTTAAAAAGTTTTTTATATAAAAAGTTTCAAAATCATTATTAAATACACCGTGACTTTTAAATTCATCAAAATCTTTAAAAATCTTAAATGAATACACTCTTATTTTTTTCTTATATGGGATATGTTATCATCTGCCTATGCATACTAACCGAAGGTATTAGAAATTTGAAAGGCTGGAGCCAATTCATTTAACATGTTTGCCATTATATAATGTTCAAGGGTTGCCCAGTGTTTGGCATGGCGTCTAATTAGAGATTAGTCAAAAATTCACCCGACACATGTGATTTTGGGGCTGCTCTGTAATTGAGTGTCCAGTTGCAAGATAGGAATTCATCTGCTAATTTATGCCTTTCTTCAATTTGAACTCGTGACAGAATCATGGGCTGCTTGGTTCACATGGTACTATTCTTCTTCACTTGTTCAATTTCAAGTCTTCATCTTCTTTTTTTTTTTTTTTTTTAAAGTAAAATCCAGAAGCATTAATTTTATCCTTTTTATAGTTTGTACTAACCATAATACTCAACTTCCAAGTAACTGAATTTGGATAATTTTGAAAAATATATAATGTTGCATCGCATCAATTTTTGCCACTTACTTTCATGTATAATAATTTTATAAAACTATTTTTTAATATTATGTGGTCATTTTTTCATTAATGATAATTTTTTAATAATATTATATGACAAATTAAATAAATTAAAATACGATATTTAACATTTTATTAAATTAATTTACCCTGAGATTATGACGTTTAAATTAGTGATAATCAGACCTCCCTTCAAAATAATAATAACAATAAATAATAATCAAAGCTTCCACAGCATTACTCTTCCTCTAAAATATTTCTCTTGCTGCAATGAGATCAGATATGTGTGGTGGACTCGACTTCAATTTTCAACGCAAATCTAAATTAAGTTGTTTAACGAAATATGGATATATTTAGGGCTGAGTTTATTAATTTTTCATGGTCAATTTTTAGCCTGCCATTGTTCTTTTAACCTCTATCTACTACAAATCTATAAATTCTAATTTATGAAAGTTTGCTGAATTTATATATATATATAATTAATGTAAAATATATCGGATAAGACTCTCACGAATGATAAAATATTCTCTTAAGAATTTTAATACAGTTATATATTTAAGGTTCCTTCAACTTGACCAATCCATGACAAGAGTACTTGATGTGTAAGATGGAACTTCCACAAGGCATCAAGATCCATCCCATTTTTTATATGCGCATGCTAAAGTTGAGGATCTCAATGACCTAGGCCAAGGCAAGTCTAAAAGAGCTCTTTTGAATTTGCAGGCTTAATATGACAAAAAGATAGATTATATCATCTCTCATCGTAAGGTGCCACAATCTAATCAACCTCTAACGACTGAGTTTCTTGTCAAGTAGAAGGAACTTTCTGAAAGTAAGACAAATTGGGAGCATATTCACGATCTGTGGCAATTCGAGGAGCAAATCAAAGCTTACGAGGAGAAGGCAACGGAAGTGTTGCTCGATTAGGCGAGGGAGAATGTCATAACATGGAGCTCAAGTCTAAAATTTTTTGCCGAAAGTATTAGAATAGTACAGAATTCTCTAAAATACTAGTGTAGGCACTTCTTGCATATACTAGACTGCTCTAGAATATTCTACACACATGTAGATTACTCTAAAATATTTTAAACATGTATGGATATAAGTAGCATTTTAGAACATTCATTTAAGAAAGTGAAAATAGTAGTCATCCATGCCTATAAATACTCTCTCCATTCCTTATTTGTACATGGTTGAGAACAAAGTAATAGAAGCATATATTTCCAAATTCTTGTGCTCTCTTTGTACCTTTTTCTTAGGCATACTTGCGTTGGCGTAATTGTTGCCATCTTGCCGAGTTTGGCATTCGTGAGAAGGTTTACTAGCAATCTTGACACCGGATGAATCAAGTGTGCTAGGCCACACATGGTTTAAGTTTGCGAACGAAACAAAACTCATATGACAGTTTTAAACTCGAAATGTTCATTTAACTTATTGAATTAATAATAATAATTACACTATTTGTTTGACTTTTTATATATTTTTAATAATTTACCAAATTCTTATAATATAAAATTATTTTTTTATTATTTTTATTTTAATTTTATTAAAATAAGACGCTCAAAGAGCAAAACACTTGAAATTTAAAAACGTAGGATGAGAACACATATATAATTAAAAATTAACTTATATATTTACATTATTGTATAATTCCAAGTACTAACCAAGTCTTAGAAAAATTAAACTTAAATACCAAAAAAAAAAAAACCAAAGTGTTAACGTAGTATGAATCAAACTTAACAAGAAAATATCAACCTTAACGTAAGACATAAAAAAAAGCCACCAACCCACAAAACAAATTAATGGTGACACTGCTTATATATGAATCAAGCTTAGTTAAAAGTGGCTTGTAAATTGTATAATACAGCTTCTCCTGTGTCAATTATTAAGCTTAAAAGAGAAGGGATGTTTGTATATTCACCAAAACTTTTCTGGAAAGGTTGACAATTTTAATTATATATATACTGGGGTATGATTAGTTGCATCTTAAATCTCTTAATTTAGGCTTACAAAGAAAAAGAGTGTCCGTATAGAATCATTTTTGCAATCCAAATCTAATTGCGTGAGGGATTTGAACTTTGATTTATGCATAGTCATTGTACTAATTACTTTGACATGATTGTGGAGCAAGTATGTATCATAGTTACCAACATTTATTAACAAGTTACATTTATTTATTTACCTTAATGATGAGTGGTTTACTTTCTATTACAGAACAATTAACATAATAAGTTTTGACAAATGATATGTAAAAATCGATATATGTTATTCAAAATTTTATCATAAATTTAATTTTAAAGTATTCGTTTTATTTTATTATTCTTAAAAAACCCAAATTAAATATGTAGAAGTAATCTTAATTTTAGTATATGGAGTCAGTAATGAGATTGAGATGATTATGAAGCAAAGCACAATCATAACTCGGCTCCGGAATAAGGATTGATATTTGATACAATACTTAGAGGTGTCGCCAATTTCCTTCTGTTTTCATGATAGCAATTCATTCGTACTCTTTTGGCTTTGCCTTTGGCTGGCTACCGCTTTACTAGTAAACAGTAAATTTTTAGTTTCGTTTTATTTGACTGAATTATTATTTCTTTTTCTAATAAATATCACTGCATCAAGATTTATAATGTTCTTAAAAATTACAAAATTTAATTATAACTTTAATCAAACTAAAATTGGATTACTCAAAAATTGAACTTATAAAAAAATCTAGAAATTCGCAGACGTATAGCATCATTTAAAATTTAATAAACACTCAATTTTAATATAATTAAACTATTTCTTTTGTTAATCATTAAATTCTTATGAATGCCATTACATAAGAGTTTTTCTTATTATAACATACGAAATGACGTGGTCCAATGCTTTGTAATTTATTAAAGCCGGGAATTTTATTTATTGATAGTATTTTGTTGAAAAAAAAAAAGAAAAAAGACTTGGCATTAGCAAAATGAATTAAAGCAGGAGAAAAATAAAAACACAAATAAGAAAGACGGAAAGGCACGTGGTCCAATGATTCTGACAAGGTACAACATCCCAAGAGAGAGACCGAAAAGAGCCGGCTCTGACCAGCAACCATTGAGCCTCAGCTGTGAAACGGATAAGAAAATAAATCTTTTAGCAACTGCAAATATTTTACAAAATCCAACATTGTTTTGCTTTTTCAGGTGGCTAAAATTGATCATAATAATAAGTTATAACCAAATTAAAAAATCTAAAAAAGAAAAAGAAAAGGGAAAACCCTGACCATTATGAAAGCAGAGAGCAGTGATTTGTTGGAGTAACTGCGAATTTATGTCTGCCTCTGTCTCCTCTGCAAACTATTTCTCCCTCTCCCTTTCTTAACATAGATTCACCTCCTTTCTTCTGACTGGTTTTGTCCACAACTCCCTTGCCCCTTCTCCTCATTCTTCCTCTATTTACTTTTGTTCTTTGCTTTCTGTTTTCGGGTTATCTTATTGAATTCTTCCTCTCTTTGCTTTCTTCTATGTAATCCTTAGAGTTTAGGTTCTTTGTGTATTCTTGAAGAATTTCTTTCTTAACTCAACTTTTCTCGTCTGTCTCCTGTAATACGTGTTCAGTTCTTCTTTGTAACAATAGCCTTTAGTTTCATATCATTGCAGTTGCTCTAAGGTATGTTTTAGATTCTTTTACCCTTCTTACAATTTACTCATTACTTGGCCTTGTTTCTGATATGTGAAGTCATTTTATTACTTTTTATTGCAGAGGAAACAGAGCAAGCTTGCCGAAGTCAATTACCAATACAAGAAACAGGATAAGAAAACTCAGGTGCTCTGTTCTCTGTCTCTGTTCCCGCTTTAGGTGAAGTTTCCATCCTATAACTTCTTGCCTTCCGATATTCAGTTGATACCTTTAAAAAAAGCTTATCCCCGTAACTCCATTGGTCTTCTAGGATATGGAGAAAAAGGGGGACACAAGCTCTCCAGTTGGGGTTCTTGAAGACTATTTTAGAAGTGAAGAATCAGAAAGCTCTTCTTCAAAAGAGCCCACATCAGACTTCGACTCACAAAAAAGTTCAAAACCCGTTTCTCGTTGGCGTGGATTTTTCCAATTGCTAAAAAGTAGAACAAAGAAACCTTTAGCCACATTGCATCCTCTTAGTGTACTAAAACTTTCATTGAGAAGGAGCTCCAGTATGAGAGAAATGGTACCAAATCTTTTTGCAGATTCTGATTCTTACAATTTGAATTGCCCAAGAATGAGCTTTACTCTCTCTGAACTCCAAGCTGCAACCAATGATTTTAGCCAAGGTTAGTATATCTTCGCTACACTTCCAAGTTCCAAGTTTCTTTCAAGCAAATATCCAAATTTTGGGATGAAATTGTAAAGACTTTTGACTTTGGTTTGTGCAGAAAATTTGATTGGAAAAGGTGGTTATGCTGAAGTTTACAAAGGGTGCTTAAAAAATGGGAAATTAGTAGCTATTAAGCGGCTAATAAGAGGAACAGCTGATGAGATTGTAGGTGACTTCCTATCTGAGATGGGGATTATGGCTCATGTAAACCATCCGAACACAGCTAGGTTAATCGGGTATGGAATTGAAGGAGGAATGCACCTTGTGCTTGAGTTGTCTCCACATGGGAGCTTAGCTTCTGTGCTTTCTGGTAAGATCATCATTTCCACGTTCTCTTTTCTTGAAATCTGAAATTGTAAAATTCTTACAGAATCAGAATATTTACCATTTAAAAAATTGTTCATCTTAATAGGTTCCAAAGAGACATTGAAATGGGATATCAGGTATAAGATTGCAGTAGGAACAGCTGAAGGTATACGATATCTTCATGAGGATTGCCAGAGAAGAATAATACATAGAGATATCAAGGCTGCTAATATTTTGCTTACCGAAGATTTTGAGCCTCAGGTACTATTTGACCTACCAGGCATTATCCTGTGTTCATATCATCTTTAAATGAATGAATCCTAATTTTTAATCTGATACATTTTGTTGTCCACTTCTGATATTTACTTCAGATATGTGATTTTGGGCTTGCAAAATGGCTACCACAGCAGTGGACTCACCACGTTGTATCTAAATTCGAGGGTACATTTGGGTTAGTAAAGCTAAAACTCGTTTTCATTCTTTTGTTATTCTATTAGAGACTCCAATGAACTAAACAATTTTAGTTCCATTTCTCGCTGCCACAGCTATCTTGCTCCAGAGTACTTAATGCATGGTATAGTAGATGAAAAAACAGATGTTTTTGCCTTTGGCGTACTGCTGTTGGAATTAGTCACTGGACGACGAGCACTTGATTACTCGCAGCAAAGTCTCGTCCTGTGGGTATGATTTCCTGCCTCTATTAAACAGAATGCCTATAGCAGTACATCAAAATGGATGATGATTATCTGATATTATTTTATTTTATTTATTTATTTATTTCAGGCAAAGCCTTTGCTCAAGAAGAATGAGATCAGAGAGCTGGTTGATCCTGCTCTTGGCAATGACTATAATGCGAGACAAATGAATCTCATACTCTTGGCTGCTTCTTTATGCATACAACAGTCTTCCTTAAGGAGGCCTAAAATAACTCAGGTAAGCACCTGTTCCTATAAATGTCAGAGTCTTGTATTTTACAACCTTTATCAATCATTCTTGTTGCAATGTCATCAGATAGAAAATTGCTATTCAGGGATATACTTTTTCTCTGTAGTATACAGCAGAGTTCTCATTTAGTTCACAAGCACAAGATAAACATTAAGTTGATATGCATTTGGAAATGAACGGCAGGTTGTGCAGATTCTGAATGATAATCTTAACAGCTTGAGAAGTATGAAGAAATCACGCGTGGCATTCTTTCGAAAAGCTTTCCGCGAGGAGCTCTTCAGAGAAGAGGAGTACAAATCCCCCGAGAATGAGATGAACTCAGTTGGTCTAAAAGGTTGATTTGGAAGTTTAAGTGCAGTGGTCTTATTTTAACAATGAACCCTTGAAGTATTAGTGGGTACTAAATGCATGCTGTGTAGCAAAACCCCAAACGTGAGATGTGCCTAACAAAAGATTATAAGAGGAGGATGTAGAGCGAAATGAAGACGGAACGTCAATAATTTTTCAACCTTTTTGTACATAAAAGAAAGAATACAGAAAAGATGGAAGGGGACGAAAGAAAGAAGAGATTGAGAATCTTGGAGTTATATTTTCAGACTTGTGTACGGTACAGTACAGCATGGAATCCTGCCTGTTAGACTTTATTGTCAGCTTATGACATTATCCTAAAGAATGCCAAGGAAAACAATACGAGAAAGTAGAAAAGCAAAGAAAGGTAGTTTCGCTTTAGATTCGATTGCATGCTTGTGCTCCTTTTTAAGAGACAGCAACTTGGTAGAACAATGTGATTGTGAAGGTTTCTGCACGTTGTGGAAACTCTTTTTCAAGATCTGCCATGGGCTGAGCCTGTCCCTTCGTTTGCTATGGATGCTTAATAATATGATATAACCTTGTCGCCAGGAAAGTAGCAAGACTTGCAGAAGGATAAGTTATTTGGGCCGAGCGTGTGGTCCGGATTGATCATTTGCCGTGGAGATGCGTTCTTTGAACTCTTCATTGGCAACTGAAGGAGAAGATAGCTAAACAATGATGGACTTGCAAAGCCATCTGATATCTTTTGATATTGTAAATTCTTATTATATCTAAAAAAATCAGATTTTGAATGGAATCATTAGTAAAAATAATCAAATGATTTTGTTTTACACATTTTACAAGTTATAACAGTTTTTTGAAATTATTAATATAAAGAAAATGTTATATGACCATATTCAAATTTTCATGATATAATAGAGTTTTACATTTATTTCATTTTAGAAGTAGCCTTTAATTTACAATAAAAATCTAAGTACTTAAAATAATGAATAATATTTTGAAATTTAGATGGTTAGACCTATTTATCTTCAAAAGTAAGGCAGAGAAGGAATTACAATTTACGAAACATATATAATAAAGATGTCAGCATTCCAACCCAATGAAGGATGGAACGGAAGCTGCAGCATAGAAAATTAGTATAATATTATTTTCACATCATAGTTATAAAATTTATGAAATTTACGAAATTTACCTATAAAAATTTAAAATTTATGTAATTTGAATGAAATGATAGTTAATTTAAAATATTAAATAATTAAATTTATATAAAATTAGTTATAGATAAAATAAATTATAATAAAATAGATAGAATTTTCAAATAAATTTCACGTTAGTAAATCAATATATTTCATAATACCAAAATATAATTTTTAGAATTATTATTTCTATTTTATTTTATCTCTCGTATCTTTTTCTCAAATAAAATAAATTTTTTAATAAATCTCAATCAAATATAGTATTAATAATAGATAAATCAAAAACTTCCAAATCATCATTTTTTTTGAACACGGATTAAAATTTGATATCTTTAAAGTTAAAGTCATGGTTAACATTGTATCAAGTTTTGGGTTATTCATGAAGAGATAATATTTTATTTCTGATATTATTTGAGAAGATACTTGTTAGCATTTGGATGAACAAAATGACAAATTTTGACTATCTAATTCAAAAGCTTTGAAGTTTTTAAATTCAAATTTGGGTTGATATATGTATGGAATAAAATAAGGCTAAGTGTGTAATTAGTGAGGTAGTTGGAAGTGCTAATTCTAATAATTGTGAGATGACTTGTGAGTTTTCAAGAGCATTTGACTAAAGTTGGGGGTTCAAATCAAGCAATAGAGTGAGGATTAATGACCTTTGTGGCCTGGGCATGAGTTAATCTTTGAAAATAGACCGGTGATGTAATTGGTGGTCGACCTTGAATTCATACAGCAAAATCACCATTTTCATTTTTAAGGTAGTCTCGAGTCTTGGTCAAGTGAAAAACGACTGTGCGGAAGAGCGAGAACACAACATAGTTTGTTACAATTCCTTTGTGTTGTCTAGTGAGCATAAGGCCCTAAGGTACAAATTCAACCCTCAATTATACTCTTAAGGCTCATCCATACTTCAACATGTGCTCATCCATACATTTCAAAACCCACTTCTCCTCATAAAATAAAATAAAATAAAATTCATACAAATATATCCTTAAAAAAACAACTTACATTATTTCATATTAATTAATTAGAAAAAAACCCTTAAGTCACTAGATAAAGGAGGAAAAGTAAAACCTCTAAGAGTTCTAAAACAAAACAACTCTAAAATATATAAGATTTGTCAAGTAAATAGGGCAGCCCAACAAAGGCCCATATCGTCCCACCAGCACAATCATCATTCCTCCACATAAACCTTCGCGAAATACAAAGCCCACTAAAAACACTTGTAGCTTGCAATTGCAATTAATGTCAAAAATTAACCAGTAGCAGCAGTACACACTGTCACCGACCGATAAAATAAAACTCTGACTGACACCACTCTTAGCTCACCGCTTAGCTTCGGCATCACGATATCAGATATTCCCTTAAATGCCTTCTCTCTTGCTGTAATCCGCACGCCACAAACAATTAGCCCCCTCATTTTCCTTAATCCGCGGCATTTTAAAAATAAAAATAATATTTAATTTAACTGATTGGTAATTATCAAATCAAAAATCATCTCAAAGAAAAAGTTACAGTAAATCTTTATATTATACTCTCCAAAAACTACTGCGTTTACAGGTTACAGTGCAAGGAAAGAAAGAGAAGCGATAAAAAAGGCAAAGAGAAAGCGACGGAAAGCGAGAGACAGAAAAAGCAACGTACAGAGAAACTACAGGCCGATATGTTTTATGAAGAACTAATTTAAAGAAGAAGAAGAAGAAGAAGAAGAAGAAGAGCTTAGAGCTCTCTTCAAGTCAAACACAACAAAACCGAAACAAATTACTTAACAAGAAAACGCTTTTTCTTTTTTTGTTTGATAGCGATCCGAGACTCGGATGATATATCCGATCGTTGCTGGCGATCGGCGATGCTCGTCGGCGGCAGAGGAGGAAGAAGGTGGTGGTGGTGGCGATGATGATGGTGGAGGAGTAGTAGTTGTTGTAGTTGAAGTTGAAGAGAGGAATAGTTTATTAGGAGGATGAAGAAAGGAAAGAGCAAAAATAATGGCATATTGCCTAATTCACTGAGGATAATATCGTCATGCCTCAAAACTGTTTCTACCAATGCTACCACTGTTGCTTCTACTGTTCGCTCTGCTGGTGCTTCGGTTGCCGCCTCTATTTCTTCTTCTGAAGATCATAAGGATCAGGTTCTTCTTTCACTGGTTTTTCACCTTAAATTTACGATTTTTACTTCTGAATTTTGTTTAGTAGATATTTTGTTCCTAAAATCTTAACTTGACTGATGCTTGAGAATCTTAGGCTCCGTTTGTTTCCTCGAAAAATGTTTTCCAGGAAATTGTTTTCCTGTTCTGAAAGGAAACTGAACCATCTTCAAGAAAATGACTTCCTCTATCATACTTTATTAACTTTACTCGTAAAAAACTAAAAGTATATATCAACTACTGGTAACTCCCTCGGGCAACCTCCGACCGACACGGTCACCGGATATAAATTTTAAACTTGCTATTTCTTATGTAATTTTCCTTAATATTTAATTATAAAATTAAAAATCTAAAATTTTTAGGTGTAAAATGTTGTATTAGTGTTTTCTATGGAAAAACAAATTAAGTGACATTCTCCAAAGCATTTTAAAGCCAGTGATTTTACACATGTATTCCGACAATAGAAAATAAGTCATTTTCTGAGCCATATTGATTCAGTTTTGACGCATGTGGATGTGGTGTGTGAGCTATTACCACTCTGTATGCCATTACCTAGACTAACATTGTTAGTAATTTTAAGCGAGGGTTATAGCCATGCTTTGCGTTTATAGAAAATATCATGATTTTCTGAAAATAAATTTGCTCAACGCAGCATACTTATGATTCAATTAATTTTATTTTCTTGAATAAGCAACAAGCAATTTCCCTACAAGTTTATATCTAGGTGCCCAAGTTGGTTGGCCATCATTTTCCTCCATTTTGTAATTTTAAGACCAACCAAACTTTTTTTTTTTAATGACACTGAGGTGTTATTCTTCTGCCCTTACACCCCATCTCATTGTTGGTCTCGTTCTACTTTAGTTACCATTACTTTTGCTAATGTGCAACCTCCACTTTCCAGTACCCTGAACATGCTACCTTCACTTAATCTGGTCGTTGTCATCCATGCTGATTGGACCAGCTTTTCGATGTATTCCCACTATAATAACACAGCGACATCAATTGTCTCTTTACATTTTTTTAATATTGATTTGAAGCAATGTTCTTTCAGAACTTGCCTAGAGTACAGGAAAATTGTTCAGTGAAGTGAATAGTTTTATGACTTAAGCTCATATGCTGAGTCAGTTTGGAATGCAAGTGAAGGAATGACATTCTTAAGCTTTAATCATGCATTGTCAAAGTATGACTTCACGAGCTATAATGTTATTCTTGATCTTGGTGGACATCCACTGTCTATCATCTTAAGAGGATTCTGTTTTCCCCTTTTCTTTAGAGCTTTTTTATGTCTGATTAATACACAGACCATCATTTATGATATGGCTTAAAAATTTATTAACGAATGTTTTAATACCATAAGACTCTTCATTTCAGCAACATGGATTTTGGCTTCATTACTTTTCTTTTCCTGTGTTTCCTATAACCATGTTTACCTGGAGCTCCTTTTGAATGTTTGTCGGCGACCAGGTTAGCTGGGCTGGCTTTGACAGGTTGGAGTTGAGTCCGTCTGTTATCAAGCGTGTTCTGTTACTTGGTTATCATAATGGCTTCCAAGTCCTTGATGTGGAGGATGCTTCTAATTATAGGGAACTGGTTTCAAAGCGTGATGGTCCAGTTTCATTTTTACAGATGCAGCCCTTCCCTTCAAAGTCTGATGGCCATGAAAGATTTAGATCATCACATCCTTTACTATTGGTTGTTGCAGGAGATGATACCAACAGTATAAATGTGGGTCAAAATCCTGGTCATCTAGGTGGTGTAGGAAGAGAGGGTAATATGGAGTCCCAGCCAAGAAACTGTATTAGTTCTCCTACATCTGTTCGGTTCTACTCCCTTCGGTCTCACTGTTATGTGCATGTTCTGAGATTTCGTTCAGCTGTGCGTATGGTTAGATGTAGTCCTCGGATTATTGCTGTGGGTCTTGCAACTCAAGTAAGTGCTTCCTTGCAATATACGTTGCTTTTTAATAACTAATAGAAGGATTGCCATTTACAATGCTACTAATTATCTAATTGTACTAAAAAAGCACCAGTGACCATTGTATTCATGTAGACAAACATCATCAACTTTAAGTCTTAGCATTAACTTACATGCCTAAAGATTTCTCAAACTAGATCTATTACTCTAAAAATGTTCACTTTTTCTTCGCTCCTTTATTTTGTTTGTTTCTTGTGAAAGGTTGACTTTTATGCGGATGATTTTAGCCAGTAAGCTGTTTCAATCTGGTTGGATCATTGGTGGTTATTAGGTTTTCCTTACCATGCATTTTCTCTCTATTATGTAAAGCATATTGAGCATATATGTTGAGGTATTTATGCACTCTCAATATTTCCATAATTCTTGTATTTTTGGGATTTGGTGGCAGATTTATTGTATTGATGCTCTCACCCTTGAGAGTAAATTTAGTGTTCTTACCTATCCCGTTCCCCAATTGGCTGGACAAGGAGGGATCAATGTAGGTTATGGTCCAATGGCTGTTGGTCCAAGGTGGTTAGCTTATGCATCAAATAATCCACTGGTTTCAAACACTACCCGCCTTAGTGCACAGAGTCTTACTCCATCCCCTGGTGTTAGTCCATCAACGTCACCAGGTGGCACCAGCTTGGTGGCACGTTATGCGATGGAATCTAGTAAACAGTTGGCTGCTGGAATTATCAACCTGGGGGACATGGGATATAAAACATTTTCTAAATACTGTCAGGAGTTGCTTCCTGATGGGTCCAATTCTCCAGTGTCACCGAGTTCTGGCTGGAAAGTGGGTAGGCTTGCAGGGTCAGATATGGATACTGCAGGGATGGTAAGTCTTCATACTGAATTTAGACAACATATGGAAACTTTCATATCCAATATCATGAACATGTTATTCTAGTTCTATATCTTGAGCATTTAAGAGTGAATTCAGTAATTTTTCCGGCCCATTTGCTTGGGGAAGCATATGCTAGTAATAGTTGCAGTCATTGCTATCATTGCTGTTGTGTGATAATGTAGACTGTAGATGATCTTGCTGACAGTTCTAAACTCCATTAAAATGCTCGGAGCACAGAGCCCTATTGGTTGGGGCAGACTTGGATGAATGTGTCTGATGTAATAGCAGAAATTTTATTAACAATAGTTAGAAATAGCTTCTACATTTCCTTTATGCCATTTTGCACAGAATGCTGTTTTCATCACTCTCCAACTGGACAATTTGAAGTCAGAACCCATATCTTGGAATTGTTTGCTGTAATGTTCTTGTTTAAGTTAATGATTTTAGTGTTTCATTTGGCCTGTGAAAGAGTCTACCTTCAGATTCAAAAGAACTAACATGTGATGTTAGATGATATAACAGTTTCTGCATAAGGAAGAAGTTTTGGACAATGTATCAGTTCATTTCTTTGCTTTTTGCAGGTTGTTGTCAAGGATTTTGTCTCCCGAGTTGTTATATCACAATTTAAAGCTCATACCAGTCCCATTTCTGCTCTATGTTTTGACCCAAGTGGGACGCTGCTGGTTACTGCTTCAATATACGGGAATAACATAAATATCTTTCGGATCATGCCTTCCTGTTCACGGGGTGGATTGGGTGTTCAAAGCTATGACTGGAGCTCTTCTCATGTGCATCTTTACAAGCTACATCGTGGAATGACTTCAGCAGTTAGTATACATTTGCTGTTTACTGTTTTCCCTTTTCCTTGTATTTGTATTCATGCTTTGCGGTTTGGGTGTGTTGCACTTTTGTTTTGGACAGATGATCCAGGATATATGCTTTAGCCACTATAGCCAGTGGATTGCAATTGTTTCGTCCAAAGGGACATGCCATGTCTTTGTTTTATCTCCTTTTGGCGGTGATTCTGGATTTCAGTCTCTTAATTCTATGGGTGTAGAGCCCTCACTATATCCCATTTTGTCTCTACCTTGGTGGTCCACATCATCTTGGATGATTAATCAGCAACCTTATCCCCCCCCACCTCCTGTCTCGCTTTCTGTGGTGAGCAGAATAAAGTACAGTAGTTTTGGATGGCTTAATACAGTTGGCAATGCCACTGGTTCTGCAGCAGGAAAGGTTTTTGTGCCATCGGGTGCAGTTGCTGCTGTTTTCCATAATTCTATATGTCAAAGTGCTCAGCATGTTAACTCAAGGGCCAATCCCTTGGAGCATTTGTTAGTATACACTCCGTCAGGTCATGTAGTTCAGCATGAGCTTCTTCCATCTATTGGGCTGGAATTGGGTGAAAGTGGATCGAAAATCCAACCAGCTTCATTTGTGCATATACAAGAAGATGACATGAAAGTGAAAGTTGAACCTGTTCAATGGTGGGATGTATGTAGAAGATCAGATTGGTCCGAAAGAGAGGAATCTGTTATTGGGAGTACCAATGGACAAGATGCTGTTGAAATAATTACAAGAAAACCAAGTGGTGAAAATAACTTTGAGATGGTTTTTCTGGACACTAATGGTGATGTGAATGAAAAGAAATCATCGATATCATATTCTATGAAACCTCATGAGAAATCCCACTGGTACCTGTCTAACGCAGAGGTGCAAATAAGCTCTGTGAGGTTGCCAATATGGCAAAAATCTAAGGTATATCTTGAACTGGAATTATGATGTCCATAACATTGGTGCTATATCTTGATTATGATTATTCTCTTCATTGTTAGATTTGCTTTTATGTGATGGACTCTCCAAGAGTTAATTACAATGATGGAGAATTTGAAATTGAAAAGGTTCCTATCCAAGAAGTTGAGTTAAAGCGAAAGGAATTATTGCCAGTTTTTGATCATTTTCACAGCTTCAAATCAGGGTGGAATGACAGGTTATAACTATTTTTATCTGTAATTACGTGGTGATTTTTTCTATTTGTATGGTTAAGACAATAAGTAATTATCCTCACAAGTGCTTATGGTAGATACTAGGGTAATTTTGGCTTTCGCAAAGTGAAGTTAGTTGATGATCTGGCTTATTGAAGTATTCTCTATCTCATGGGTTAAAAAGGCAAAGTAGAATAAAGTGTAAGAAGACCCAACTTACTGTGTTTCTTTATGTTATCTTGCAAAATGTCGGTCAGCTGGCAATAAGATGATGGCAGGTTATGTGGTCAACTTGGAGTGACATTTATGTGTCTATTATGTATTACTTTCCATATTAGATTAGTGGTTGAGGGGGTGGTTTCATTATGCTTGAGCTTTGGCTTTGCAGCTTTTTAGTGTTGCTCCTTTTTGGGCAAGGAGAGACCTGAAGGTTGCTGTCTGAGGTCTATATAATGAAATGGAATTTGCAACTTTTTCATCTCTAATCCTGCAGACTACTTCATGACGATTTGCTGCAGTGTTCTTTCTCCTTCTCAAGTGCAGAATTATCATATACTTATAACTAAATTTTGGCGGATCTAATACTTTTTTCCTCTCTTGTAACCGTAAAATGCGGAATTGTTTTTTATTCAGATTCCTGATGAGGATGTGCTGTATGTGCGTGTGTGCTTGGTTTTGGCTGTTTTATTTAGAGGCCCTGGTCGGTTAATTGTGCCTTCATTCTCCTTCCTTTGAGCATGTTGTGCTTAATTTTTAAATTTTCGACTGCTTGCTTTTTTCTTAACCTTAGAGGCATTGCTGTGGCAAGATATATCCACTCACCTTCTTCAGAAGCTCATCAGGCTGAAGGCAAGAGCACTCAGGAGACTATTATTTGTCACTCAAAACCAGCATCACTCAGCTCAACTGGAAGTTCAGAATGTGGTAAGATGTCAGAATTATGAACTCTCCACCCCATTCTGTAGTTACTCAAGTAACATTTGGACTTTGCCAACTGCTGTTGTTCTTAGATTACATTTTTCCTCTTGTTTCTTCTCTTCGGTCTTGGTATTAATGGAAATCTATAACTGCGATTATTTTCATCAGGTTCGTCGAGAAGAATTGAAAATCTGCTAGATTTGGATCAAATAAATTGTGAAAAATCTTACATCCCCATTTGCCAGACTCTAAATGATTACTACCAGGAAACAAGAGGGGGTCCCGGTCTGCAGTCTGGCACAATAAATCAGAATTCGTTAACCATTGCATCTCTTCCATCTGAGCACCCAAAGAATGGAGATGCTAGTGTTGATAATTGTATTGAAAATGGTCTGCCCTCATCACCAAATTACTTGCCTCCTGCAGGAAGAATATTTGCTGGTGAAGCTCCAACTTTGAACATCAAAAGGACCGGTGATGTTTCGGCATCACCGGCTGACAATTATGATTCACAGATAAATATCCTCATGGGAGTGCCTGCTCTTCCAGTAGCAGAGAATCCTGTAGGCTTTGAGCTGTCTTTTCAGGAGGGGCACTATAAAGCATTGGACCTTGATAGATGCTGCACGTCAACTGAGGTTGTAACTGATGATGTCGACAGCAGCAGTAGCCACTGTGAAAAGGAAAAGCCCGAAGAGGATGGGGAGAATGATGAATTTCTTGGTGGCATGTTTGCCTTCTCTGAAGAAGGTAAAAAACTCTGCAAATGCCTGTAACTATTCCTGACAGATTGAAAATATTGGTTTTCAAAATACATTAATGTGAATGCTAAACTTGTTTGGCAGGTTGATTTTAACCGTTCCTGTACTGAAAGCGAAGAGTTAAATTGGTGGGCTTCATGGGTCCCTGCGATCAAATTGTTTTTGAAAATTTGATGTTAGTTCATTGAAGATGTTTTGTTTTGGCGACGCAAGTGCATTGATGGTGTGAATAAGAGAGTGGCAGATGAAGTTACGGTTTTGCCTCTCTCTTTCTCTTGTAAATTCTGTAAATGAAAAATTCTTAAATTTGTGGAGGCTGCTAGATTTGGCGAAACAGGCGAAATATAAAATTAGGATTAGATTTGGATTTGCATTCTGTTAACTCTCTGTACAGATGGACTGGGTGTGATCAAGTTCTCTCCAAGCTGTATAACTTATTATGTTTTTTGTGGTCTTCTGCCAAAAAGAAAAAAGGAAAAGAAAAAGGGGGAATTTAAAGTAACAGGCAAATCTGTATTTTGGTCTCTAATCCTTTCTTGCCTCTGCTGAGGATGCATTGCCAAGTACTTTATGGCATGTGTATGTCTCCTTTAACCGTTGCGCGATTTTGTTGCAGAGCCCAGGCTCCTTGTTTCATGCTTACTGATAAGTACAAAATCTTTTGACAAGACCTAATGTTACAAAATTATTTTACTGGATGTGTAGTAGGGTAATAATTTAGTTAAGTTTGGTTTGTGTTTCTTATAAAATCGGATTAACTTCTTTTAGAAATCAAAACTATTTTGGGCTAATCAGGTTTTTATTTATTAGTGAATAATATTTTACAATATATAGTACAAAATTTATTTTTCTGAATCAGTTTGGCTTCTTATTGGGTTTGGATGAGTTTTTATTTCTTATAAACTTAATTAATTTATTTGTTTAATTTTTGATTTGGTTTAGTTTATATTTATAAACAATGACTATTTATTTGGCTAACTAGTTTTGAAAATGCAGTCAGGGATTCTGTGTTGGATCCTACTAATGAGGAGGACTGAGTTTCTTATCCGGTTGAAAAAAAAATTAGCACCGTGATTGCATAAAAGTGTTAAGGAGATTGGTAGAACCTCTAAGGCCCTTACAAAGAAAAGAGCTCGCTAAAGGGAGCAATCCACCTAGTTTGAACGAATTGCTCGACTATGATCTAGTGATTTAGTTGGCCACTATTCCTGCCAGAATTTCAATGTACGGCCTCCTACGTCTTTCTCCTGAAACCAGAAAGATAGTAGTCAAAGCTCTCTTGCAAGCCTATAAGACACTTACGTAAATCGGGTTGAAGCTAAAAGGAAGAAGCCTAAAGAGTATGAGGAATGTATGGCAACCAGATAGACTCGGGGTCTGCCATAAATAGAATGCCTCTTCGTGCTCCAGCTCACCAGGGAATCCCTGCCAGTAAATTAAGTTACACTAAGATGACCATCGAATGAAAAAGAAATTAGGATTCCCTAAGGGTAATTGGCAAGATTCGCCTTAAGTGTCAGTTGGCAGACTTGAAGTCTGAAATCACGTGTTATGTGATTGATAATCATACGTCCTACAATTTACTGTTGGGAAGGACTTGGATTCACGGGAACGTTGTTGTTCAATGTACCCTCTATCAATGCTTAAAATATGTTGACGAGGACAAAAAAGTACAAATAAAACAATCTTAGCAGATCGGAAGTCGAGGTCAAAGCTTATTATGCAGATTCCAAGCTTTATGACTCGGCCTTGGGTGACGACTCTAGTTCAGAAGAAGAGGTGGTCTCGGCATTAGGTCGTGATAAAGGACCTGAGAAGCCCAAGGTTTTTATTCCTTCCACAATAAAAATGAAAATACCTACCAAATTTCTCGTATCGCCGAAATCTAGCCCCGGTCATTCCGGCAGCTTAAAATAGGAAAAGCTCATCTAATGTGGTCACTATTAGTGACACATCTGATAGTGAAGAAGAGGCAAAATAGGGTAAACAGGCGCGTAGGCGTAGGTCTTCCACTATCACCTTTGATGTGCCACTTGTCAGTTGAGAAACCTAGAGGGGCTATCTTTATGGTACCAATGACTGGGGTTAGGGGGCCCGTTATGTAAAACATGGCAACTTAAACATATGCTTTGAAGGTGGAGCCTATTGCTACAGAAAGAAAAAAGGCAAGACTTTTCCAAGTATGGCCTTATTGCTAAGAAGATAATGCCAAAAATGTGCTAATAAGATAATGCCAAAAATGGTCTATGACTAGGAAAATCCTATCGGACTAAAAAATGGGAAGGGGATTAAGGAGAAGGGGCTTGACGAAGGCACAAAAGCAGACATTAGAAGAAGGTGAGGCTCTCAGCTTTCAGACGTACGTCTTGGGGTACATCCTAGATTATGGAACGAGAGATGGGTCAGAATCTGAAGCTTATGAGTCGTCCATTACAGAAGTCTGAGACCCTGAAGTTGAACTGGATGATTTCCTTTCTCTAGCAGTACCAGTAAATTTTGCAGCAGTCCTAATTTACTAATAGAGCTCCAACAGTGATGAATCAGGCGAGGAAGATGACCTTTTTTTCTCCTAGATTCCTATCATTCAAGAAATATCTTAGGAGCCAACCTGGAAGGTAGTGCCTAATGTAAGGATCCCTAAGGATGCCTAAGTCTCATTCGAACCCGATTAAGTCAGCTTTCGTAGCTCTAACTTATGAGCTTGCTGCTTATGGATCAATGTTGAGATTAAACCATGCACAGGAAGCCTTCTTTTCGTTAGCGGTGCTATGGAGGGAAAGGGTACGTTTTGCCCTTGACTCGACTAATGATAGTGTGCATTTTATGCATACTAATTATTATATTTTCTTGGATATTATTGAAGTATTTATGCTTAATTATGGATTTTAAATGTGATTATTGATTTTCATGTTAGAAGGAATGCTTTGATGCAACATGAAGCTGAAAGGATGATATTTGATGAGTTTTCATAGAGATTGATGCTTTGGAGAATTTTGGATAAAATGGAGAAAAGATGGCAGAAGATCACTTCAGTTAGAGCGTGCCCACGGCATATTCCAGAAATCCGAATTTGTGAAAAGAAGCTTAAAGTGATACTATTTGCCATGTGACTTTTTAATTTATTTTTGGGAATGTTTATTTACTAAAAACCCCTCACAACTTAAGGTTATTTTAGGAATTCTTAGGGACCAAGTTTTCCTATAAAAAGAAAAAGATGAAAAGAGACAAAGGGAGTTTTTTTTTTAGGTTTGGAGAAAAGGGGGTTGCAAACTAGTTTTCTTCATATCATCCATTGTTTTCCTTCTTTGCTTTATTTTCTCTACAACAATTATGTGTGGCTGAACTCTTTTCTTTCCAACTCAAGGTTAATTAAGGTTTGAATTCATATGGGTTGTGAAATTTAATTGTTCTTCATTATTTTCTCAAATCTATTAATATTCATGTATCTTCTATGTCTATTAGAAATTCTATTTTTGTTGATTGTGTGAGAAGGCCTATTACTCAATTATCAAGATAGTCTATGCCAAATTAGAATATTAAATCCGTAATTGTTTAATTATTCTAATGATTAGTGGTAGAATAACATACCCATGTTATGTGGATACAAGATCTAGTCTAAATGAATTCATCTTATGTATTTGTTGGCTAGGGTTGGGTTTCTCTAAATTGCATTGCTATTGGTAAATTAAATCTTGGAAGCTTTTCTAGGGTTGTTTATTCAATAAGAGAATTAATCAAATGACTTCTATTGATTAATGAAAAATTAAGGAGAAATTAGGTTGTTAGAGCTTCTCAACAACTATAACCAATTTATTAATGGATTTGGAAATTATATTTGCATCAATGATCAATTCAATGAATTAAAACTGAGATTATACCTTGGGTTGGAGTTTTCTCATATTGATTTATCTTCTCAAATTTTATTATTATTTCTAATTGATTTCTAGTTTAATTTGTTTTGATTCCAAATTTAAAACCCCCCTAATTTTATTTGAATTTTGTTAAAGAAATAAATCTTACCAATCTCTGTGGATTCGACCCTACTTGTCACTATTTACAAGTTGGTTTTATTTGAGGAGTAGGAACTTATTTTTGTTGGATTAGACACCCACCAAATTTTGGCGTCGTTGCCGGGGATTGGTGTTACTTAATTTGATTTATTTCTTTTATGCCTCGTTCTTCTCATACAGAAAAATTTGAATTTGATCCTGAGATTGAGAAAATCGCAAAAAGAATAAGAAAGGAGACTAAAGAACGTCGTAAGAATTCCAAATCTTCTTCACCTTCTGCACCTCCAGAATTGGAAACAGATTTTGACTTGGTTGATTCTTTAAGTGATTTTGAATTAGAAGAAACCATGGAAAATCAAGGAAGAACTCTAAGGGAATTGGTGGCACCAAATGTAGACCAACAATCGCTTTGCATTCAATATCCCGATTTGGAAGTAGCCTTTGAGCTGAAATCAGGTTTGATACATTTATCACCCACTTTTCGCGGTCTTGAGAATGAAGATCCTCATAAGCACTTAAAAGAATTTCATGTGGTGTGTCCGAGCATGAGACCACAAGGGGTATCCGAAGAACAAATCAAAATGCGTGCATTTCCATTTTCATTAACCGATAGAGCTAAGGATTGGTTATTCTATTTGCCATCTGGTTCTATCACCACATGGACGGATATGGCAAGAGCATTCCTTGACAAGTTCTTTCCCGCCTTAAAAGCCGCAAGTATAAGGAAGGAAATATGTGGAATCAAGCAAAACAATGTGGACACTCTCCATGAATATTGGGAACGGTTTAAAAAATTGTGCGTGAGTTGCCCTCAACATGGAATTACCGAACAACTTCTCATCCAATACTTTTATGAGGGATTGTTACCCATGGAGAGAAAAATGATGGATGCCGCTAGTGGAGGCGCTATAGTGAATAAAACTCCTCAAGCCGCTAGGGACTTGATCTCCATCATGGTCTATAATTTGGCCTGTCTAAGACTCACACGAAGAGTGAATGAGGTAGTAGAATTTATCGAGAAACTCAATTGTCTAAACTAACCTCTCTTGTTCAACAATTGGCCTTAGGAAATGCACCAAAAGCCAGAGTTTGCGGAATTTGTACCGACCCAAGTCATCCAACCGACATGTGGAGGATTTCCAAATAGGAAGTATGATCCCTATTCAAACACGTACAATCCAGGATATATAGATCATCCTAACCTTAGCTATGGATCAAGAAATCAAAATTTCCAAAGCCCTCATCAAAATTTCCAACAAAGATCGGGAAATTTCCAACAATCACCTCCCGTAAAGCAAGGTATGTCTCTTGAAGATATTGTTAAAGAGCTTGCTAATAATACAAGTGTTTTCAAGGAAACGAGCAAGCATTCAAAATTTAGAGGCTCAAGTAGGGCAATTGGCATCTTCATTGAGCAAATTAGAATCTCAAGGTAAATTGCCATCACAAACAATTGTCAATCCAAGGCACAATGCTAGTGCAATAACCTTGAGAAGCGGAAAAGAATTGAAAGAATTTGATGATGCAAAAAGGCATGGACAAGCCTTAGAAGAAGAGGTTGAGAAAGAAGTGGCGACTTCATCGCAAGAAACCGATCAATCTCAAGTACCTAACAACGAGAAACAAAAGGTATTGGTAACAAAACCCCCTTTTCCTGAAAGATTTGCCAAATCTAAGAAACAAGAAGAGAAAAAAAGAGATATTTGAGACATTTCGCAAAATTGAGGTAAATATTCCTTTACTCGATGCAATTAAGCAAGTACCTCGTTATACTAAATTTCTAAAAGAGTTGTGCACCAATAAGAAAAAGTTAGAAGGTATGGAAAAGATAAGTGTGGGTGAGAATGTTTCGGCTATTCTTCAAAGAAAGCTACCTCCCAAGTGCAAGGATCCAGGTACGTTTACTATCCCTTGTAAGATAGGCGGTGTTAAAATTAAGAGGGCGATGTGTGATTTAGGAGCCTCAATAAATGTCATGCCTCTTTCAATTTATGCATCTTTAAATGTGGTAAATTAAAAGAAATGGGTATTGTTATACAACTTGCAGATAGATCGGTTGTGTATCCTGAGGGTGTCTTAGAGGATGTTTTAGTGCAAGTGAATGAATTGGTATTTCCTGCAGACTTTTATGTACTTGACATGGAAGAAGATAATTCTCCTAACTCAACGTCAATTTTGTTAGGAAGACCATTTCTTAAAACTTCAAAAATAAAAATTGATGTACATGATGGCACACTTAGCATGGAATTTGATAATGAGATCATAAAATTTAATATCTATGATGCCATGAGATATCCTAGTGATGTATCCTCAGTTTTTGTTTTAGATGCGATTGACACTCTAGCGTAGGAAACTTTTGAGTTGGAACATGAAGACAAGTTGCAAGTTGCACTCATCAACAACCTCAATCTAAAAGAACTTCTATGCCTTGAAGCACTTTATGTGATAGATTCGCCTCTACAAGACACCATTTTTGCATTGGATGCACTCAAGCTTGTGAGAAATAATGTTGCTTATATTGATTTATCTTATTCTCATAAAAAGCTTATTCCTTCTATCATACATGCACCAAAGTTAGAATTGAAAGCTCTATCTAGCATCTAAAGTATGTGTTTTTAGGAGAAAATGAATCCTTGCCGTTTATCATATCTAATAAACTTACTACTTTGAAAGAAGAGGTGTTGATTCGGGTACTTAGAGAGTACAAAGCAATTGGGTGGACTATAGCGATTTCAAAGGATCGAGCCTCTCAGCATGCATAGAATACTTGTGAGGAGAGCAAGCCATCTAGTAGAAGGCTCCCAACGCCGACTAAACCTCCTATGATGGAAGTAAAGAAAGAAATTATGAAACTTCTTGATGCAGGTATGATCTACCCAATTTCCGATAGTAAATGGGTAAGTCCAATTCAAGTTGTCCCAAAGAAGCAGGTATAACTTGAGATTGAGAGAATTCAGATGTTGAGTCGGTTCCAACGTGATTAAAATGGTGAAGTTTTGTATAGATTATAGAAAATTGAATACTTCAACCCGGAAAGATCATTTTCCTCTCCCATTTATTGATCAAATGCTTGAGCGTTTAGCCGGTCGTTCTCACTTTTGTTGTCTTGATAGTCAATCAGGTTTTCACCAAGTTCCAGTGGCACCCGAAGACCAAGAAAAGACAACCTTCACTTGTCCATTTGGGACCTTTGTATATCGACGAATGCCGTTTGGTGTTTGTAATGCACCCGCAACCTTCCAAAGGTGTATGGTTAGTATATTTTCAGATTATGTAGAGAACATCATAGAAGTTTTTATGGATGATTTTACGGTCTATGGAAATTCTTTTAATGAATGTTTGGCTAACCTTACTAAAATTCTTAAGCGGTGCATAGAAACAAACCTAATTTTAAATTATGAAAAGTGTCACTTCATGGTTGACCAAGGTCTTATTCTAGGTCATGTTGTGTCATCTAGAGGAATTGAAGTTGATAAATCTAAGATAGATGTGATTAAATCCCTGCCTTGCCTCGCTAGTATGCGGGAAGTTCGTTCTTTTCTTGGTCATGCAGGATTCTATCGACGTTTTATCAAGGATTTTTCGAAAGTAGCTCAACCATTATGTCGCTTACTACAAAAGGATGTTGAGTTTGTACTCGATGAGTCATGCAAGGAGGCATTTGATAAATTGAAAGATGCGCCAACTTGACCAATTATTCAACCACTAGATTGGACCCTTCCGCTTTGAGATCATGATGCGAGTAAATTGCACCATATCGTGGTGGCCCTTGGGCAAAGAGTAGGAAAAGCTCCACATGTCATTTACTACGCCTCAAGATCACTAGACAATGCACAATGCAACTACACAACAACGGAAAAAGAACTTTTAGCCATTATTTTTGCTTTAGAGAAATTTCGCTCATATTTACTTGGAACTAACGTGGTTGTTTACTCTGATCATGTAGCTCTCAAGTATTTGCTTTCCAAGAAGGACGCAAAGCCAAGGCTTATTCGTTGGATACTCTTACTACAAGAGTTCAACTTGACAATAAAAGACAAGAAAGGAACAGAGAATTTGGTCGCGGATCACCTTAGTCGCTTAATCACAAATGAAGAGCCATCACCCTTGAAGGATGAATTTCCAGATGAGCACCTCTTTTCTATTCCTAATTCTATTCCTTGGTTTTTTTGATTTAGTTAACTACTTAGTTACTAGAACGCTACCAAATGATTTATCTAGGGCTCAGAAGGATCGAATTAAGAGTGATGCCAAATATTATATATGGGATGTTCCTTACTTGTGGAAATTTTGCTCTGATCAAATTATTAGAAGATGTGTGTCACAACATGAAGTTGCATCCATTCTAACATTTTATCATTCATATGCATGTGGAGGGGCACTTTGGCCCCAAAAGAACGGCTCGTAAGGTGTTAGAATGTGGATTATTTTGGCCCAATTTATTTCGTGATTCATACATGTTTTGTAAAGCATGCGAAATTTGTCAAAAGATAGGAAACTTAGGACATAGAGACCAAATGCCCCTTACCTCCATTCTTATTTGTGAAATATTTGATGTTTGGGACATAGATTTCATGGGCCCTTTTCCTCCTTCTAATGGCAATATTACATACTTCTGCTTTGGATTATGTTTCAAAGGTGGGTAGGCAAAAGCTACCGGACTAATGATTCTAAAGTTGTTGTAGATTTTCTTAAGTCTCAGATTTTCTCAACATTTGGCACACCGAGAGCTTTGATTAGTGACCGTGGCACTCATTTTTGCAATAGAGTGGTTGAAGCCTTATTGAAAAAGTACAATGTCACACACCATACTTCTACAGCCTATCACCCGTAAACAAGTGGGCAAGCAGAAGTCTCCAATAGAGAAATCAAATCGATCCTTGAAAAAGTTGTCAATCCTAATAGGAAAGATTGGAGTGCAAGACTTGAAGATGCGCTATGGTCATATAGAACGGCTTATAAAACCCCTATAGGTATGTCCCCTTATCGTCTAATCTTTGGGAAGCCATGTCACCTCCCAGTTGAATTGGAACATAAAGCATATTGGGCTGTCAAGCAATGCAATATGGAGATGGATGAAGCTGGTTCACAAAGAAGATTGCAACTACAAGAGCTAGAAGAAATTCGTCTAGATGCATATGAGAATGCACGAATTTACAAAGAAAAGACAAAGAAATTTCATGATAATTTGATTTCTAGAAAGAGCTTTTGTATCGGACAAAAAGTTCTTCTCTACAATTCTAAACTCAAATATTTTCAAGTAAGTTGCATTCTAGATGGAGTGGTCCTTTTACTGTCACTAATATTTTTTCTCATGGTGCAGTAGAAATTCAAAGCCAAGATACTGGAAAAATATTTAAAGTTAATGGTCAACGTCTAAAACCTTTCTATGAGGGATTTCAACTTGATAATATTGCAGAAATTAACTTGGAGTGTCCAAGTTATACATAGCGTGCAGCCATGTCTAGCCAGAGACATTAAATAAAGGCGCTTTTTAGGAGGCAACCCAAATTTACTTTTTAGTTTGTTTTACTTTCTTGTCCTTTTGCAGTTTTATAGTTAATTTTCGTGCTTCCTTACTAATTTTATTTTTATGAGTTAGCAAGGTAGAGAAGAACTATGTTTAGAGGCAGCACTACATTTTGAGTTAACATAAAGATAACAGAGTGTGCCCACGCTCTAACAGAGAAGATCTTCTGCTCCAAATTCTAAAGAATTCATAAAAAAAAAATTATTCACCAATTTTTATTTTTTTCATCAAAATTTCTTTTACCCTAATATTTTATGCACGCCACTCGCAAAGCCAGTAACCCGAAGCCTTCCGCACCGGCCCGACCAAAAAATTTCGTCAACGCATGCCTCAGCGACCGCGACAACTTGACGAGCTGGCAAGACTGCGGCCTCGTGATCGTAACGCCGATCAACCGCCCAGCCCGCTACGCAAGATAGCCGCCGACACCGCACGCCCTCACCAAATTACAACACTCAAAGAAGACACTTGTTCTTCTCATTTGTCCTCCTTCTTTATAAAAAAATTAGTCCAATGGTTAAGAAAAAGACGGTTCACAAGCCAAAGCTAAAGGCAACTCCACAACAACCGCGCAAGGCCAAACCAAATGCTTCAAGCTCACGAGCACGAATTGGGAAAGGGATGCATATTTTGCCCCCATCCGAAACTGAATTGAAAGGAAATTTGATATTCAGTAAGCAAGTCCACAAAGAAAGGTATAAATTTTTCTCTCAGCCATCTATTATTCCTTGCAAATATATTGATTGTTTGGCTTTAGAAAAATTGAATATTAAAGAAGATGTGGATAAATACATTGATAATATTGGATGGCAAACATACTTTTCAATTAATTATCCATGTTATATTGAACTTGTGCGTGAGTTTTACACTACTTTTGAGTTTGACAAAAAAGTTGATATTAATTTGAACACTTCAGGTGTAGTGTATTTTAGGTTGTTGGGTAGGGAGTTCAAACTCTCTATCACACAATTTAATCTTGCCTTTGGTTTTATCACAGATGATTATGCTAAAACTGATGAATATGCGAAGTCTGTTTGTGATTTTTCACCTGCATTTGAACCAGTTCCTTTGTATAAGCAAATGTCTATAGGCGTCAGATATAACCCTAGTAAATCACAAGCTAGTTATCTACATGACCAAGCCTTGAAATATATTCATAGGTTTCTAGCTTTCACTTTTTCAGGAAGAAAAGATAATTCTGGCATACTTTCAAAAACTGAGTTCTTTTTCTTGTGGTGCATGCAAAATGGAATTAAATTGAACCTTGGATATTGGTTGGCTTCTCAATTTGACAATGTTATTGTGAAGAAGCGTCCTATGATTCTAGGTTCTTTGATTACTCAATTGGCTATACACACAAATTTGCTCGATATTGATAATAATGCATTGCATGTTGCTTGTGATATGCACCCTTTGGATATAAAATGCTTAATGAGTATGGGTTTAGTGTGGAAGAAGGAATGTGTGCCTTGTTTTCAGTCTACAGGTCCTATCGCGAAGAACATTTCAAAGCGAAAACTCCGTCAGGACGAGAATGAGGAGGAGAATTTAATTTCCAACAATGAACCATCTCCTCCTGGATCATCCTCCTAAGGGCGATATACTGAACAACTCCAACGCCTTGAACAATGACAAATAGAAATGGAATTAAATTTGATGGCTTTCTTCAAGCACATGGGTTTTACTCCACCATATCCACCTTACTGCTAAACATTTTTGCTATGCCTAACATACTCGGGGAAGTTTCACCATTCCTATATTTTATTTCCAATTTGATATGTTAGGCATTATATAAATACATTGGGGACAATGTATGAGATAAGTGTAGGGTGTTTATAGGCTGTTTTGGGGCACTGTACATGCATGTTAATTTTTTTTGGTATTGTTCTATGATTGTGACTTATGAATCCATGATTTAAATTGCTGAGAATTGCTTGATTGAGTTAAAATATAATAAGAGATTTGCATAAATGATTGAGTTTTTATGTGTTGCATTGTGAGTATTATTTTTATAATTGATTTGAATGAAAAAGTGCATAGAACTTAACACACAATCACTTTTTGTGAACTTTTGAGCCTAAGAGCATTCGCCACAATATGCTCGATATTTTTCTTGATTGTGTGATTGTCACGTGTAGATTGATTTTTCTAGAACTTGCTTTGTTATACATATTAAGGTCACATTAATGGATTGAATGCATTAATATGATAAGGGAAATTAGGGATAACCAATTTGAACGTCTAAAAAAAGAACCACCCTGACTTTACCCCTAGCGAACCGATATTGAGCCTTAAACCCTTTCTTTGTTTATTAATTTTCATTTAACCCATTATAGCCTTTTCTTTCATTTTACCTCTTTTGTAACCTAAGTTGAAGGATTTTGTAAATTTATATGCATGAAATTTTTGGATGATTATTAGGACTTCAAGTTGCAATTATATTGTGCTATTTCTTAAGTTCTGGAAGAAACTAAATAAAGTCTTCTTCAAAGATAATTCAAAAAAAAAGAAAGCGAGAAAGGAAAGAAAGTAGGAATTTAAAAAAAACGAAAAGAAAAAGCGAAAAAAAAGGGAATAAAAAGGAGTTCATGAGAAATA
This sequence comes from Ricinus communis, assembly GCF_019578655.1. NCBI lineage: Eukaryota > Viridiplantae > Streptophyta > Magnoliopsida > Malpighiales > Euphorbiaceae > Ricinus > Ricinus communis. The sequence continues at coordinate 6,404,408 of NC_063256.1, read as the reverse complement.
TATTGTGTGTCAGAATGTAACTTGAATTGAATATTATTATTCCTAAAGGTTAAGTTTCATGTATATATGTTTTTGTAAAAAATTCTTCAACTTATTCATAGCCAAATTCTCTTATTTCCTACTCATTACCTAAGCCTCATTACAATCTTATTAAGACTCTTTGATTTTTGCATTTGATTCATTGTTTAGTGGTGGAGATTTGATATATAAGCAAGCTTATGGTAAAATTCTTTCTACGCATTGACTTGAGAGTTTATAATTATCCTAAAACACCTTGAGTGCATTGAGAGAAATCCTTGGGAGGGTGTTAAAGTTTTATTGCACTTTGATTTTGAACTTATTAAGAAAATTGATACTCATTTGTGTTTACTTGAAAAGACTCATTTGTGGATTGCATTTATCTCTTGCTATATTTTGATTCGAAAAAGTGAGACGTGATAATTTATATCATGAATGAATATGTCATGAGAGGAGTTGAGAGAAAACTGAGTATGCTTGATGATTTTAATGAATACTTGAGGACAAGTATTGTTCAAGTGTAGGGTATTTTGATAGTGTGGATTTTATGCATACTAATTATCATATTTTCTTGGATATTATTGAAGTATTTATGCTTAAGTATGGATTTTAAATGTGATTATTGATTTTCATGTTAAAAGGAATGCTTTGATGCAACATGAAGCTGAAAGGATAATATTTGATGAGTTTTCATAGAGATTGATGCTTTGGAGAATTTTGGATAAAATGGAGAAAAGATGGCAGAAGATCACTTCAGTTAGAGCGTGCCCACGACATATTCCAGAAATCCGAATTTGTGAAAAGAAGCTTAAAGTGATACTATTTGCCACGTGACTTTTTAAATTATTTTTGGGAATGTTTATTTACTAAAAACCCCTCACAACTTAAGGTTATTTTAGGAATTCTTAGGGACCAAGTTTTCCTATGAAAAGAAAAAAATGAAAAGAGACAAAGGGAGTTTTTTTTAGGTTTGGAGAAAAGGGGGCTGCAAACTAGTTTTCTTCCTATCATCCATTGTTTTCCTTCTTTGCTTTATTTTCTCTACAACAATTATGTGTGGTTGAACTCTTTTCTTTCCAACTCAAGGTTAATTAAGGTTTGAATTCATATGGGTTGTGAGATTTAATTGTTCTTCATTATTTTCTCAAATCTATTAATATTCATGTATCTTCTATGTCTATTAGGAATTCTATTTTTGTTGATTGTGTGAGAAGGCCTATTACTCAATTATCAAGATAGTCTATGCCAAATTAGAATATTAAATCCATAATTGTTTAATTATTCTAATGATTAGTTGTAGAATAACATACCCATGTTATGTGGATACAAGATCTAGTCTAAACGAATTCATCTTATGTATTTGTTGGCTAGGGTTGAGTTTCTCTAAATTGCATTGCTATTGGTAAATTAAACCTTGGAAGCTTTTCTAGGGTTGTTTATTCAATAAGAGAATTAATCAAATGGCTTCTATTGATTAACGAAAAATTAAGAAGAAATTAGGTTGTTAGAGCTTCTCAACAACTATAACTAATTTATTAATGGATTTAGAAATTATATTTGCATCAATGATCAATTCAATGAATTAAAACTGAGATTATACCTTGGGTTGGAGTTTTCTCATATTGATTTATCTTCTCAAATTTTATTATTATTTCTAATTGATTTCTAGTTTAATTTGTTTTGATTCCAAATTTAAAACCCCCCTAATTTTATTTGAATTTTGTTAAAGAAATAAATATTACCAATCTCTATGGATTCGACCCTACTTGTCACTATTTACAAGTTGTTTTTATTTGAGGAGTAGGAACTTATTTTTGTTGGATTCGACACCCACCAATTAACACGGAGACGACCAATAAAGATTTTGATTGCTTTGAGCGTTGCGTAGGTCCAAAACTGCCCACGTTTGAACAGTTTTAATATTAGGGTTATTTTGGGAGGAAGGTTAGATATAGTGATTGAAGGAGTGGGAAAGAGACAAATCTTTGCCATTGGAAATGAAATGAAGCAAAGTCTCTTATATCCCGATAGCGTCCCTTAGCCTGGTTACGTATTATAACACACGATCCATGTCTTACTTTAATCCCACACCCTCATTCTCGTTTGAATTTTGGAGCTCGACTTTAAAGTTGCTCGGATGCGCTTGACTGAAGAATCCTCGACAGGTCATTAGCCATAAAGTTCCAAAGGGAGAACTAGTCTGAGAGTCACTTAGCTATATCCTCCTCAAGACCTGTCCGACATGCTGTTGGCTTGGAGATGAATTCTTCGGTCGTACCTTTTGCGGTCGTTACGCTTGGTCGGGGTCATGTTGGGACCAAAGAAAAGTGGAAGCATCAACTGTGTCGATGGCATTCTAACTAAAAAAGTTCTCGACTTCCAAAATCAACATCTACATCCCGTCGCTACATGCACTTGCTCTGGCTTCTTAACTTAAGAAAGATTGAGACTTTTAGACCAAACTTTCAGTAAAACAGTGGGCAGGCACTAGTTCCGGAACTTAAACTCTCGTTTGAGCAGGTGAATCAGAAAATGATGGTGGTAAAAGGAATTAGAAATTCTTATGTCTGCCCCAGGGGAACATTTGTTGACTTATCTCCTAGAAAGCCTTTGCTCCCACCTCGACTCTATTTCATAAGACTCATGTAGTCCACCCTAAGAAGAGTTCTACTTTTAGCAAGAAGTGACTTATTTTGAAGCGATAAGCAGATTGATTGCTCGAAAAAGTCATACCTAGCTAAGAGTAGAACTATTCCTTTACTGATTGGAATGATATTAATGAAATGATATTTCTTTTACTACTTGCACCTACTAGAAGAGGGAGACGTGGCCCTAAGTTTAGGTTGAAACAGGCCAACCCGAGCAGGCCCATGGGCTTATGGCCCAAGAGGTTGGTTAGCAAACACAGTGTGGGTCCTAGTCACCAAATTTGCCCTATTAACACTCCGACCAAGACAAGTCACTGGGTTTTTGTGAGAGGCCCTTTTCAATCCTCTCTTACATGGGCCCTCGTCAAAGGCACATGCTCATGATCAAAAGATGTCTCCCTACTATTCTTTTGAAATTTGAATTGGGCTGAGATGGATAAACTTGGTGCACGTGCAGCAAGATACAGACAGTCTTAGTCTTAGTCCGAGAAGGCGAGGCGCTGTCGACGATCCACTCGTGTGTAGATTTGAATCGGAGGCACTCGGGGCCTCTACTGAAGCAGCGCCCACATCTCGCTTATTCATTGTCCTACTCTCGTCCCTATCAAGACCGTAATGAGTCAAAAATAAACTAGCCTTTGAAGATTACCCACTTTATCAATACGGGGGATGTTTGAATGCCTTTTCCCACTGGGATTTCAATATGAACTCTGGCCTCAACAAGATCATCCAGGTTGAATGTCTCTTCATTAATAGCTACCATAACTACTATGTATAAGATCAAAGGCCTTCCTTTCTCTGGAGCTACCAGGACTTTAGGATTTTTTAGATATTCCTTCAGCCGTGCTGGGATAGGATGATGGAATGCTCACCCTACCTACACCTGGTAGGTTGCTGATATGATTTTGTGGATGCTGCTGATAGTAGTGGCTCCTTCTCTTTTGTCCGGCATTAATATTTAAGCAGGTCCTTAAGAACAGACGCTGTTGCTCTTTTGCATATTTAGCATAAAGCCAACTCAATGGTCGCACTTTAGATGAACACGAAGTCGGCCATCTTATATGCAACCGGCTATTCTGCTGCTACTCGTACTCGTCCATTGCTTACAACATGTGCTTCTGCAGCCAGCCGTCAGAGGGATGTTTTTTTGAGTTTTTGTTGTGGGACTTAGTTCCTAGTAATCACACACAAGAAAAAAAACCCTCTCAAGGAAAATTGAGATAATGATTGTGGAGTGTGTGTATTAAATATTCGTTATTTTCTTTTACTCCTCAAGTTCTAGGCGAATTAACGTTTTCGTGACAAAATTTACTTGGCAATCTTGTTTTTAATGTTTATTTTATTTTAAGCGTGGATATGGGGTATTGAAAGAATTGACATCTATTAAATTACTTAATAATAGCAATGTGCATTACTGGGGTCATTCTGTCACTAGGCTATTGGTTTCCTCCAGTTTTCTGCATGATCTGCCAAAGCTTCTGTACCAAGTATGAAGTAGCAATTGGAAGCAACTTATTTTTGTGGAAGCAGTCTCGTGAGATGTGATTGTGATATATAAACAATAAAGGCTTCTCTTTTCTTTTAAAAAAAAATATTAAACTTTAAATGGAAAAAGAAAAAAGAAAAAAGCAACTGCAATGTTATTTCTATATGTAGTCAGTAACGAATGCTAGAGAAAACATTAAAGATGAGATGCCCAGGAAAGGTAGAATATCTGCTATTTCTTATCACTTTCCATCATCATTCCAAAACGATTATTGTAATTTACACATCTAGTAATTGTCACATGTCAAAAATAGAAAATATTTCAATGCGTATAGTCTTGTGTTGTCGACCATAATCCTATTTAATATAAATATAATAAATAATAAATAATAAAATATATCATCATTCGTAGGTTACTCTTTACACTATGTTAACAAAATTAATGTCAACTTAATATCCCATTGTAAAAAATAACATTTGTTATATCAGTAGATGAGTTATAATATTGATTTACTAATATTGTTGTTTTGGTTAAATGCTAAATATTTTGCATTCTTAACAGATAATATCTTATTAAAATATTAAATTACAGTTTTCAATAATGAAATCCTCTGCAATTTGTTTTATACTGCGTATAATTTAGACCCCAGAAAAATTTAAGAAGCATAAGAACCAAAATAGCAAGAAAAAGAGAGAGCTTCAGAAAATAAAAATATTTTCTAGCCATGGCGTCGCGGGAAAAAGCCAAAGCCACTCACTTGCACATTTAGTAGGAAAAAAAGAAAAGAAAAAGAAATAATATCTGTATGATTCCGTCAGGAGGAGGAAGTAGCCAAAGAGTGCCAGAAAAAGAAAGAAAAGAAAAGAAAAGGAAAGAGTACAAATAAAATAGGAAATTAATTATTTTTAGAACAAATTATAGTGTGGTGGCAAGAAAAGATTCTTTTAAGAAAAAAAAGTCAAACCAGTACAAGTGTTGAATTATTACTAGAAAATCCACTCTGGGTATGTCATTAGTGGCTTTCCTTTAACATCCTCGATCTTTCTAAAAACCCATCTTTATAATCTTTCCCTTACTACCTTTTCTTGAATTGGTTTGTATTTGGGTATTTCTAATTGTTTTGTAAGATCAGTCTTCCATTTCTCCTTGTTTCCTTAATCATAAGAAGACACCTCCATGGACCTTATCAGTCAGTGGCAGAGAAGTATTGCTGATTTCACAGCTTCTTTATATCGAGAGGTTAGTTTGTCATGTTTCATACAAATTTAAATATATATGAGTATAATTTATCTGATTTGTTTGTTAAAGATTGTATGGGAAGTGTTTTCTTGGCATATTATTAAAGCTAAAGATACAAATTTTTTGATGTGATATGATAGATATGATATGGGTACTCCTAACTTTGAATAATCTTCAAAGTTCCATTTTTTAGAGAAGTATTTTTGGGGTTTGTGGTGATGGGTTTTTGTTGGTTTTTGTAAAGGGATATGTGGATGATCAGTTTACTCAGCTGCAGAAGCTGCAAGATGAGAGCAGTCCTGATTTTGTGATGGAGGTTGCTTCTCTTTTCTTTGAAGATTGTGAGAAGCTTGTTAACAATATGGCCAGAGCTCTGTAAGTGTATTTTGTCCTTCAATTTCTTGGATTTGTTATATTAGATTGCTTAACTAATTTTGAAATAAGGTGATTGTTTAGGAAGAAGGAAATTTATTTGTTGAGATTTTTTGCTTAATTGGGCTGTTTCTTATATTTTCAGAGAACCACGGGCTGTGGATTTTAAACAGGTAGATTCTCATGTTCATCAATTGAAGGGCAGTAGTTCCAGGTATGTGTCATTTGTTGTTATAATTGTATTTTTATTCTTCCATTTGCGCATTATTTAATAATAAGACCATTAGGGAATTGATAATTGCTGCAACAAATGTTTCTAAGATGATGCTGTAAACTTTTTCGAAAGTATTGTCTAACAGGAAGGGGCGCTGCGGCGATAACATAATAGTCACAACCTACTGCCATGCTTTCTATTCTAAGTATTACGAAAATGATTAGATTTTCAGAGGTTGACTAAAATGATCAAATGCAACTAGCTAATGACTTGATTTTTTTTTTTTTTTGTCTGTCATGATAATATTGTCTAAGTTGAACTTTTACTTATTCATTTATTTATTTTCTTGCTTGTTTTTTTTCCCATAATGAATACACGAAATCATTACTTTCTATGCCTAACAGCATGGGTGCTGCAAGAATTAAAAATGTGTGCATCGCCTTCAGAACTTATTGCGAGTCTCAAGACCGTGAAGGGTGAGCTTGACTTAATACTCATTCTCATCATCATAATGTTCTTCTTCTTCTTCTTCTTCTTCTTCTTCTCCTCCTCCTCTCTTCCTTTTGTTTTTCTTTTTCCTCTTATTGCTATGTAAAATTCATATGGTTCATTCAATTTATACTTGTACCATCACAAACCTTTGTAATGCATTTAGAGAAAACCAAAAGAATATGTTCTGGCCAGACATTCAGAAGTTAGAAGTGTGGTCTTGAATAGAGGAAATCTTTTTCAATTTATTAAGCAGTTGCTAGTTTTGGAAAAATGATGCAGTTTTATGGATTCTTATTATGGAGTTTGTCTGTTTTAATTTTAAGATACAGTCATGTGAATCCAATGTGATTTGGCTGTGAAGGAATTTGATTGACTAAATAATGTTGGTGCAGGTGTTTGAGATGCCTCCAACAAGTGAACCAAGAGTATGCTCAATTGAAGATCAAGCTCCAAACTTTATTTCGCGTAAGTTAAAGAAACTATTTTAAAATTTGCTAGCAGTCCTAGGAAGATCCTCTAACATATGTTTTATCCTAGTGCAATTATTGCGATTGTTTAATATAACTTCATAACACTGAAAGTCCAACTTTGCTTGTCCACTGTGACATTTGTAACTTCATTTGATTAAGTTTGTGGTGTCTCATCCTGTTCTGTAAAGAAGGATTATGGGGAAATTCTCTTTACATTTTTCCTATTCTTTGGATCATAAGAACTCCTTGAGGTGGCTGCTTTGCTCCATTCTATGATTTATGCTTTTCACTTTTTTCCCCTCTTTTGGTTTGGTCACTGCAGCTGGAGCAACAGATTATTGCGGCAGGTGGAGCAATTCCTCTGATTCAATAAGTAATGTGACATAAACAGAGAGATCGAAAGACTGGTGTTAGTGAGACTCCTTTTATAGCTGCAGTTCTAGGTTTGAGCCTACTTTAACATCCTGAAAGCTTGTATGTCGGTGGAGCAACAATGTGAATAAGCATTTCTGTATCATGCTTCTGCAAAACTTTTAAGTTAATCTTGTTTGCCTTTTCAATTACCAAAATACATTACCTGAATAGGATGCCCTGTATTTCTAGTTTATGCTTCCTATTTGTCTCCAGGGTCATTCCCCCTTTAATACAAATCTATATGTAAAATTTAGTAAATGGGCATGATAGATGAATTGTACACAGCTGATATTTGAATGGTGCAATTGATGTAGTATCTGTTTTACTAACTTTATAAACATTGCTGTTAGTTTTTGCACATAATCCCAAGAGCAGAACAGATGAGACATGCCTTCTTAGCACTTGCGTGCACGCAGATTAATTATGGATGTGTACATCTCAAAAGAAAAAATATGGATGTGTGAAGTTGTTATTTCTATTTATTGCTTTGTGGTGAAAGGATAACATGATAAGGCTTCAGTCAGCTCACAAGAAGTTAATTTGGAAGCAGGAGTCAAGGGTGATAGTTAGCTGTCAATATCTAAGGTGGTGTCTGACCATGTTCTTGTAATTTTCTGAAATTTTGTAACTGTGGTCCTGAGATGATTGAGACTAATGTAAGGCTTGGCTGGTGGATGCGAGCTTTGCTATTGAAGTGGAAAGCTACCATGTTGCTTTCACTGCAGAATTTTATTGGGCATAGTAAATTCCTGATGGCGTATGTAGCTAGTGGAATTCCGATCAAGGTTTTCAGTTTTTGCTTGTGTGCTGTTAATAGTCTTTTAATAGAATGTACTCTTCCCCATGTGCAAGCTTTGTTAAAATAATCAGGGACAAAAAGAAGAAAGAAAGAGTGATCTTCTGGGGCATATGCAAACGTAATTGCTTTTAAATTGATCAAAATATGGATTCAACCCCATGCAGACTAGACCCAAGTAACTGCTTGGGTACCTTCTGTTCAGAAAAAAAGGACCCAATACTTGGCAACCTAATTTAGTGAACCCAATACTTAGCAACCTAATTTAGTGAAAGGGGCAAGAGTCCTGGGGGGTGTAAACAAATGATAAAACATAGACGTGACTCTAATTTTCTCTTTTCATTTGTTATTCAGTTAAGCAATCTATCTCTCTTATTATCCCTTATCACTGGAAAATTATTTTATGAATCGAACTAGTAAATTTAATCTTGTTACTTTGGAAATTGAACTTGTTAGTTCAAGTTTCATACGGGTATTGGATAGCCCAATAAATAACTCCCTCCTCAGGCATGTAGTTGGGATTATACTTGCCATTTTGTAGTGAAGTGAGAACCCAATTTAGTATTGTATGGTGCAAGATGCAATCGGCCGCTACCCTCCATAGCCATTGAGCCTTTATTGCACATGCCATCATCACTTCCCTTTCCCCTTAGCCTTAGGGTAAATGCAATACTCTTCTCCAAATAAACATAGCAGCTTCATAATAGTAAACCACCAATGCCTCTGTGTAGTTGTACCTCACACTCTAGGCAAAATAAAATCAGTACTTGCAAATATTTGTAATGACATTCCACCCAATAAATGCTTAGTGTCGGAATAAATTTATCTTAATGTATACCTTCTTCTTTTATGTCTATCAATAAAAAGGAATCACTGCATAACGAGTTTTAAGCTACAGTCATCGTGTTACAGTGCAGATTCTCGACTAATGACAAATAAATTAATGTAATGATGTTAAATCGATAAATAGAGTATGTAGAATGCCTAATTATGGTAAATCTTGGCTAAGGTGTGCTTATATGGGAGTACTCTTAGAAACTGTATCGTAAGCTAAAAGAAAAAAGAAGAGGTTGCATCGCAAAAGGAATAGCCATGGCTGGATGATAATGACAGAACAACTTAGGGAAATAACTGTCTATGTGCATGCATGCTGGTTATAGAAGCAAAGCAAAAGGAGAGTGCAAATTCCAAAAAGACCAACTTAGCTCTACCAAGGAGGATTGCCTAATGCTTTGTGTATTTATCACACCACACATGCATATGAATACGATGATTGATGAGAGTGGGTACTTTGGTTGTTGTGTTTGGTGCAATCAACCGCACTCATTTCCATGCAATTATTTAACAAAGTGGACCCAAATGGATGGTTTTAGTTAGGGCATTCTTTCATAAATATAAAAAAAAAAAAAGTTGAAAATATCATTTTTACTATTAATTTTTTATAAAAAAATACTGTAAATTGAAAAATTATTTTAAAAAATATGCTGGTATATCTTAGATATTAAAATTGTATATGTTATTAGTAATTTGGTATATATTTTCATAATTTTTATGATATTTGATATTTAGTATATATTTGACATATATTTAATATCAATTCAATAATATTAATTTGATTGCATGTCAAATAATTGAAGAACCGAATATATACGTAACTAGTATCTAAAATTATTCATTAGAAATATAATTTATTTTATATATAAATCATATTTATTTAAAAAGAGTCTAAAAATCATCATAAAGATAACTTTTTCTATAAATATACAGTAAAAAAATAATATATTAAATATGTATTGGATATATATATATATATATATATATATTAATTAAGAATTCTAAAACATGGTATACATTAAATATATATTTAGTATCCGCAACTATTTTAATTAATTTAGATTACATATTTATAAAAATAAAAAGATAAACTCTTAGGCAATATTATATATTACATTTATTTTATTATATGTTGGATATAAAATGTATACATTAGTTATATATTAGATATATGTTAGGTAACTTTTAATCAAAATCTCAATTTGTTTAACATGTTTTTATTCTGAAATTTAATTTCTTTTTCAGTAACAAAGATATAATATCAGTGTTTATTCAAAATAATAGAATATATTCAATTTATTTTAATAGATATTTCTTATATATAAGATACTAACTATATTTATATATTTATAAAAAAAACCACAAAAAAATTATAGTAAATAGTATATGTTATATAAATAATACCTGAAACTGTTTTTTGATTTATTGGTATATATACTTAGATATAAGTTTGGTCACTATTCAAAAAGTGTTACTAATTTCTTAGAACAAGTATATATCAAATATTATTAGTACAAAATATATTATCATTTAATTTATTAACCAACTTAAATGGTCATATTATTTCTTGTCTATACATAGTTAGCATCATTACAAAATAAAAAAATAAATTAAACTGAATAATTAACTAGCAAGTCTTGAATTAATGCTCTATGTCATCTCATTAATTTACTAGTTGTATAATAACCCACGTACTCTTTATTTGATCATCCAAGAAATGTATTGTTTCCTTCTCCTTATTTACTATATATTTCTAAATATAAAAATAAAAATAAAACAACAAGGTATGTACCACAACACATAAAATTTTCTAGCATATCAAAATAATAAAATTACAAATAAAATTTTATCTTTCTAAAATTGTATGAAAATAGTTACTATATACATATTTTGATATATATATATAACATATGTATTTTTTTAAATATAATATCAAACTCATAAACATCATACACATTACAACCATCACCAAAAATATAAAAAAAAATACTATTCAGAAATTCATCAAACACCTTAAATGTTCAAATATCAATTACAATAATCTATTTCTTTAAACATTTTAATGCTAAAAGGGTAAATCACATAAACTCATCCATACAAATCCACCCACTCCTAAAATCCATACAAACTCAATCTATAAAATTCTTTAGAGAATCGATGACATGAGGGGAGGATGGTTGTCTTTGTTAAAGGAGAGGCGACCGAGGAAAGAATAAGCATCGCCGAAATAAACAAATCGATGTCGATAATAAGTTGAGTTCTTTCAGATTCTACGACGATGCTAATTATTGTGTAAAAGTGTTGGTAATTTTCTTGTAGAAAAAAGAGAATATAGCTTTTTTGTAGACAATCCCATAAAAAAAGAAAAAAAAAAGAGTATTTTTGAATTGTTGATTGTATATATCTAAAAAAGAAAAAAAAAATCCATATAAATGATATTATTTAAAAAAGCCAGTATCTTTTGTAATTTCCCTTTTAATTAGTTCCCTAAATGAGCTTACAAACGTGTTGGAGTCTTTTTAAGCCTTAATTATAATGCAAATAAATCCGGAATGTTAACACCCTTTTCTTTTGAAAAGTGAAAATGCTAAAAGTCTTGATTAAGGTCTTCAAGGGAAAGAGTTATCCAATTTCTATAACAATGAGATGCTGTTTTCAATATTTTCAGTAATGGCGATATTTTTGCCTATTTAGATTGGAAAATTTTGTACATCCTCAACATATCCCCTATCCCTACTGCAGTATAAATCCGAAAAAGAATGTCCGGTCTCCTGTAATATTAGGACATCTACAAGCATAAACTTGCAAAAGAAAAAGGAAATGAATCTTTAGAAATGCACCCAGCCGAACTGCCATCTCCTCATATGAGTTTAAAAATGTACTATCAAATTAACCACCTTTCGTCTCCTCACCAATTTTTGTTGCTGACCTTTCAGTCAATCTTGTTTTTATTTCTATTCTTCAAACCAAGAAAAGAAGATTCTTTTTAACATTCAACACGTACCCATTAGCTTATAGTTTCTATTTTTTATTTTTAAAACAATCCTTCAAAATTTTTAGATATGAGAAACAAACCCATGATGGTCCACGCATAGATTTAATGGAGTTTATGTCATATAAGATGGACTGAAGTTCAGGCAAAAAGAATTTCTCATGGGGTTATTATAGATGGTTCGTCCTCTACTACGGTTCAGGCATAAGAAGCCAAACCAAATAAAAGAATATACACAAAAAGGCAAAGTATATTAATATTTACATTACCAAAATAAGCAGTAACGGTCCACAGATGCTTTATTACTCGTAACAAAAATGTTATATATATATATATTAATTAATAGCAACATGGAAATCCTTGAAAAGAAAAAAAAAAAAAAAAAAAGAACCCAGAATAACTACAATTCTCATAAATATCCACAAATCTTCTTCCTTTTATCATTCCCCTTAAATTTTAACCAAAATAATAAATCAATGAATTGAAAATAAAAATAGAACAAATTAAAAATAATCCCAAAATTTCCAACTTTACCCTTTCCACTCGCTGCACTGTGCTGTAGGTCTAGTCTTCTGCTTCCCAGCCTTCAGCGGGCATGGAGTCTGTACCGGCGGGACCATACAATTATACTGCAAACACAAAGAACTGCTCAATGGAATCTCAGCCGTTGGATTAATCTCAATCCCGGTTAAATAATTATGCTGCAAGTACAATATTTGTATACTCGCAGCCAATAACCGGTCCACGAAACTTCCTGGAACCTGACCCGTAAACCGGTTATTATTCAAGTACAAATTCTGTACGCTCGAAAACAAGGGCGATATCTGACCCGATAATCTGTTGTAACTGAGATCAACGGTCCCTATTATCACTTGATCACTGGGTTGAACCGGACCGCAAAACAAATTTCTCTGCAATTGAAGATTACTTATAGGATATGTAAAAACTCGACCCGGAATTCCACCCGTAAACTGGTTCATACTCAGGTCTAGATAGTTTAGCTGGTTTAACCGGTTTAATAACCGGTCCACTGGCCCACTCAGCCTGTTCCAAGCAAGAGAAAGGTATTGAACCGAAGGAGGGAGTGCATAGGGCGACAGTGAACCGGAGAGATCATTGTGTTTCAAATCGAGCCGAGTTAAGGTTTGGGATAGGAATGCAGGAACCGAACCGCTGAGACGGTTATGGCAGAGAATGACATTAGAGAGTTGTGGTATAGTACCGATTGAATGAGGAATAGGGCCGGTGAGTTGATTGTAGCTGAGATCAAGTGTTTTGAGATTGCGTAACTGGCCAAGAGATGCCGGAATCTCACCGGAGAGGAAGTTTCTACTAACGGCTAGAAAACGGAGGCCTTTTAGCTGAGAGAGAGATTGCGGGAGAGAACCGATTATTCTGCCAGGTACAATGGAGAGCTCAGCTAAAGCAGAAAGTTTACCGATAGCAGGGTCAAGGCGTCCGGTTAGACCAGATGAACCGGCTCTTGGATCGCCGAGATTAAGAGCGATGACTTTGTCAGCATCACAGTAGACACCAGCGAAGTTACAAGGATCGGAAGTGAAGTCCCAAGAAGTAAAGAAGTTGGAGCCAGGCATGTCCTCTAATGACTTTCTGATTGACTGTAGAGCCAAGAAATCCATTGGGTCTAAAATTGCATGCACTAATTGGAGTAGACATGTACCCAGCAAAATGTAGCCAGAGAATGTAGTTTTGATCAACTTGATGTTTCCCATTTTCGACGACGGGTGAAGCTAAGCGAAGAAGACAGTGGGAGTACGTGTGTGTATATATAGCTCGAGAAGAACTGCTTTTCCGTGAGTGAAGCGTGCCGATTTCTCGTGGGGGAATGGCGTGAAAGCTTTTAATGGCGAAACAACAATCAGCATCAAAAGATCGTGGCTTTGAAGAGAAGCAACAACATATGTTCTTTTTTCTTTTATTTCTTTCTCTTTCAAATCTTCTTCTTCAATCTTTGTTTCTCTCTCAAGAATTTTGCTATGGCTTCTCAAAGAAGATGGAAACTTAACTTACTTAAGTGGCTTCTCTATGTTCTGTACAAGCAACTAGTTTCTGTCTCTGTATGTGTGTGATTTACTGTTTATGATATTTTATTGATTATTTTCATTTTTCTAGTGTTAACTAATGTTCTTTTTTTGTTTCTGTACCGATGGTCACGTTCGGAGTCAAACGGTTGTCCGAGCCTCGAGTAGAAGTGTCGAGTGTGGGTGTTTTATTAGGTACGGGAGTGGTGCTTCGGATAGAGGGTCACGTGACGGAGAGGTTGGTTCCTAAAAAGGGAAGAAAGCTGTGTAGGATAGAGTGAACGAAGGTGGTATAGTATTGAATGTCACGGGCAAAGGATGGGTTGACACGTAAAGTTGAGAGTTGAGGTGTATTGAAAGAGAGAGCAGAAGCATGGCTTTCGTGAGCCCCGATGGATGCCAGCTCACAGTTCTCCATCAAATTGCTTCTTTGTCTTTTTACGTGGCTTTAAGGATTCCATCCATGTTTTTTGTGTTTCTGTTTTTTCCTTTAAAAGAAATTCACTGTTTCTTTATGAGATAAAAAAAACTTACTGTGAAGTTGTTATTATTATTAAAAAAGCTCTTATTTTTGACAGAATACTCAAGATTCAATATAAATGATAAGGAAACTACTCGATTAAATTATGATATGAGATAAATATTAACAACATTTTTAAAAATGCATAAAAAATCAAGATGCTAGTTAATTTATAGAATTTTAGAAAGATATGTATGCGAATTATTTCAATTTAATAAATGGGTTTTTTTGTTTTTTGTTTCTTTTTACTTATTCAGTCTCTGACGAGCCAGTAATTTAGCACTCAGCTGTTCCAAAATATGGACCTTTTATTTATACTCTTTCCATTTCTGTGTTTTAAGCTTTCCGACAGACCATTTTATTTTATTTCAAGTCTTGGACACCAAGCAAGAAGAAGGGACACATGCCCATATGGCAGCCGATCACACAATTAAGTTAAGCTTTCAGACAAACCTTTTCTTTTTGTTTCTGATTGTAGTAAGAACCCGTCTCTTCATAACTTGAACTGCTAATTTGTAATTACAGAATAGGAACCAAGTCAATTAGTTTTTCTTTTTGATATAGTCAAATAGTTTAATTATTTTGTAAAGACATTCTCAATTACTTATCATCACATAATTGGTAGATTTTGTTGCTAATAAAATTAGCTAGGGAAGAAAGAATTAGATATACATATATATTAATGCATTATTTACTAATTAAGAAGTGGAGATAATTGGGATTTTGAGTCTCCTTATTTATAATCTACAAAAATTAGTTAGTAAAAAATAAAAATAAATGATGCAATATATTGTCCGACTCATAAACAATTTAAATAATTATATGTTGCAATTAATTAACAGGTCTGAATGTTTACATTATTTTAAAAGTTATAATTCTAATAATATATATTAATTTTTAAAATAATAAATAAGAGAACCGCTAGTAATAATGCTTGTATTACATCTTTCATAAGGAAAAAATTCAAATAAATAAATAGTGTATGATTTTGTTGTTGATTTTACTTCCCTCGTTGTTTTTTTTTTTTTTTCTTTAAATGATCTGGAAAGGGAAAATCATGGAGATGGTCCTATGCTTTATCATCAGCTTTATAAATGCACGGGCCTGATTGTAAGATCACCATTTAAGGACAGCTGCATCTCCGAACTATCATTCATTCCCCATTTGCGACTACTAGGAGACATATCCTTCTCCTACCCCTAATTTATTCATTAATTTAGCCTCAATTACCATAATTCGACATGAACATAACTTATTAATACTCGACATCATTTTAATAAACCCATGTTTCCAATCTCTGAATGAAAGAATTTTGCATCTTCAGGAATGAACATAACTTAGGCTTGGCAAAATGGAGGGAATCACTTGTATTCTCCTAGTTTAGTTAAGTATGATTATGTTAAAGAAAAATGGGATTAGGTGGGACTGGGAAACATAAAGTTTTTAAGCACATGCAAAGCAAATTCCTGTCCTTTGCTAGGGGTGGTCAGGTCAATCTCATAGCTATTACTTCCTTTTTTTTTTAACTGGGTTCTTGTCTTGGTTTAGTTGGGGGCTTCCCAGTTGGCAATCTGTCAAAACTTGAAAAAAAGGTCTAAAATCCCACTTCCAATCATAACCACTTTTCTTATTTTAGGTCAAACACTTTAATTTTTCTTTTCTTTTCTTTTTTATCCTTGGTTCTTTCTTTTCCCCCTTTTAACTGCTCGTCTCTGTGTTCTTGTATCTCTCTTTCACAAGAAGCATCAGCTAGTAGGACAATGGAAGAAAAGATGTTACTTAGACCAAATGAATCAATCATCTTGATTTACATAAAAATACAAACCAACCTCGATTAGTTTATAGAGGTTTTACAAATATGTTATTAATATGTTGCTTAAGACACAAAATTTGGGTTGTTACGATTTTACATCATAAAAGTTAAATGGTAAAATATTCTAAAGTGGACGGAACTTTAGTTAACATCCTGCTTTTGCTTTGTTGAAATTTGAACAGTGAGATATGTTTCTAAAGTGGCATTAGACTAAAAGCAGAGTGTTTCCATTAGGTAGTTGGCTACAACTTTGTGTTAAACTATGGGTTACAAAACTTCTTTTCTCAGGCGTTAAGTAGGGGCCCTCAAATCTGATATCTTTATTGTGTTGCTTCTTCTTTCAAAAGGGTTCCTAATTAACCCAATCTTTAAGGCTCTTGCAGCAATTAAAGGTGCTCATTGATTAAGCAATTATTCCAGGTCGTAAATAATGTTTCTTGGTAATGGGCCAATTGTTAATGTCCCTGTGGGCTTTCTAATGATTCCATGCTATATAGAGCTTTCAAGTTCTACCCATTACCCAATTATTTTTCTTGCTTCACAATGACAGGGACCCCATTTTTAAGCACTGAGAGAGTAATAAACACTGCATCTTCAAGCAGACATAATGATTGATACATTGCTTTGCTCTTTGTTTCAGGAATTATTTTCTTCCCTTCCCAACCCAAAATTAGATTGCTTGTCTTTTTTTCTTTTTTTTTTTTAAAGAAAAGAAACTGTCTCCTCAGTAGAATTTACATTTTATACACATATGAGCAATATACTTCAATAATGCTTATTATTAATACTTCTATGCTGATTTATCAATTATGTGGGATATTAATGTACTTTTGTTCGTTATACTAAGTTAATATATTTGATCTAGTTAAAGATAAACTATATTAATACCGGAACTAAAAAGAAAAACAAATGAAATATCTTGCTTGTAATCTAACTTTAACCAGTAAAATGAGCATAACTTTTATCAACTGAATCAACAATGACAATAGAGAAATTCATCTGTCACGGGACGAAAAAAAGACGTTACTTATCCCAATACAAACATGTCATGCAAGCACTCATCCTTTTTATTAATGTATATACTGGCTGAACGTCATAGATTAATTTATCATAATTGACCTCATTTAAAAGTGGCTAAGAAATTTCTTTGGGAGTTACACAATGGTTAGAACAAAATTATACATAAAAATGAGTCGCTCCAGTGATATGTTGTGAAAAAGAACCAGCTCAAAAGACTATTAGGTAGTCTCCAAAATATAAATATATATATATATAGAGAGAGAGAGAGAGAGTAAAAACATAGCAAAAAATAGCTAACAATCTGTTCAAGAATTGGGTTCATGGTAGGCAAGCACCACTCATCAGTCGTGCATGCATGGCTTCCTCTATATCCACTCTCTCCACACAAGTAGTCATCGGTCAGTGGCTGACTTTCAAGTATTGGAACAGAAAATCTCTATCTCATCTGTATAATCCCCTTACCATTATTCAAGTTTCTGCACACAGAAGATCATAATGAGAGATGCTGGTGGTAGGATAAGGTTTCTCCCTTTCTATTCTAACGCGAGAAACTAAAGATAAAGAGAAACTCTGCATAAATTTAAATCTAACTCAATTCCAGATTTATTTGTTAAGCTCCAACTCTATTTTATAATACATTCAAACTTGATTTACCTCCATATAACTACTCCATAGAAAATTGTTGAATTTTGATAATATATTTGATACCTGAATTAGTACAGATATATTAACATATAAAATAATAAAAATTCAATTAAACTCGTAAATTAATCAGTTCAAATAATCAAGCTCCATTTATCCAGTGCACTGAACGCCTTCTTGCATATTTTGCAAATAATCATTCTTTAGCCTTATTTTTTTTTTCTTTATTCACCATTTTGTCAGTTATATGCATGCTTATTTATTTATTTGTCATAATCATTATTATTAGAAGGTAAAACTAGATTACAATGAACAAATATATTTTTATGTGTGTTTATTATGAGAAAAAGACTAATTAAACTCAGAGAAAAGATTAATTTCTCGGTTTACTTAAAAAAGAAAAAAAAAACCCAGTAATCAAATCAATAAAACTAAACTATACAGTGGTTTGAGCTTCGTTTTATATATATATATATATTAAAAAAACAAAAGGTTTATTGAGTGCTTTGGAAGTTTGAGGTAATAGATGGTCCAGGCGCATCCCATCCCTAGTACTAGTAGTTACGATTGATCGACTATAGATTACATTCGAATTATTGGACAGGTGTTCGGCTGGTGGTAGCCAGTAGGCCTGCAAGAAAAAATTGATGATTAATGGTTAATAGTTAATGCAAGAGAATGCAAGTTTATGATTGATGCACATTCTGGAATTATGATTTCTTTGTTTTTATTTTGGTCGGACTTGGTATAAAAGAAAAAAGAAAATAAATAAATAAATCGAACAGTGGTCAATTAGGAATTGCTTGAAGTCCAAAACTGAGCAAGAGATCACACCATTGCTTGTCATTTTGGTGAAGTGCAGAGACATTTGCCTAACTTATCCTAATTAGAATCAAATGAAACCTTAGTACCTCCAAATATGAAATGATGTTTCAGTGAAATTTTAATTATTTATCTTTTGTGGGTATTAATCCATTCATAAATTTAATATGTACTTCAACTTTCCAACTTAAAGCATGCAAATTGACACAAAACAAATATAGGAAGAATAAGAATTGGATTCGGAATTTCATAAGATGCTTCAGTATCTATAAATCATCACTTTGGAGGTTATTTATGCACAACTCGGGCCTTGAAGTGATATAACAATGAATTATTCATACTACATATGCTAATTACATATTTTATTTGAATGTGGATCAAACATGAATCACTGCTTAAACAACATATATTTACTAGAGGGCACCATAAACAGATAGTCGCCATGATATATCAAGATTTCTTTCAGTAAAATTGTCGTCTCCTGATTCTCTTCTTGGCCGCAGGAATTGGAGCTTCTCCATTTCCAGGAAATTCCCATTTCACCACATCCCCATCCCAAGAAGAGCTAATGAGCATTGGATAATCAGGGTGCCAACTACAATCTCTTACAGGTGATTTATGATGTTTGAGTACTCCAACTTGTGCTCCAGTCACCTGCACAAGCATTGATGCAAGAACATCAGAAAATTTGGTTGGTTAAAAAAAAAAAAAAAAAATCCTACTTTAACTCGAAGCTTATTTCAGAATATTCATAAACATCTAAAACTTGCACTTATTTTGTATAACAATGTTTCTATATTATTGAAAAAGTTCATATTTCTGCAAGTATCATGCCAACAGGTGATCTCTGTGCCCTTTCGTGCGAGAAACAAATGACTCAGTCAAGACCATTTTATGCTTCACCAATGACCCATTATAAAGCAACAATTAAATTTGTAATCATATATGGAGATTACAATATACAGATCAACGCGAAATAACAGTAGATTTGGATACTTACCAAGTCATATATATAAACACAAGAATCATGAGAGCCAGTATATATATACTTTTGGCCAGTGCTGCAAGGATATCAAAGAAAATGGAATTATTATGAAGTCTATGGTTTGGACTAATATCTAGATTACCAAATTGGTTAGCAATAATCACGATAGATAATAACAAGTTAAAAAAATGTCGAGCCAGATAATACTACTACATATTTAGGAGGAAGCATGTCGAATAAAATTAGGTTTCTCAGTCTTGGACTAGCATTTGTTGAATCACTTCCGAAATACTAAGTGACAACAATCCAACTAGTATTCAGAGAATGAGAAAAAGAATGTTAATACTTACCTGTACGTTGGGGAAAAGTAGCAGCGAATAAGAGTACGCAAGACTGAGTGACCACTATATGTAGCCACAGATTGATCACCTGGGTGCTTCAGATCTTTTGCCTGAGGTGGATAGTCCATCCATCTGTAGTCCCATTCATAATTCCTAAGCCCAGCATTGCTGAAGAAGGAAAAAATGCAATAGCTTGTATATAAGGATTCTGAATAATGTCCAGACTGAACGTTATTTTAGACTATTTCAGATGACTCAATTTAATTTAACACTCTTGTTTGTGATCATGCAATGCAAATATCAAAGAAGTGATGCAAATCTGAGAGAAGACATGAATGGAAACATGCACTACATCGTCAGGTCACACTTCCAAAAAAGCAAAAAATTAAAAAGACATAGAGCAACATTGCACATAAAGAAAGCTTACCAAGTAGCATTAGAAGCCATTTTGCGAATATCCCAAAGTTTGATTGTCTGATCTTTACCATTAGATATAAGATATCGACCATCTCCACGGCTGTCCAGAAACGTGATGCCTTCTAGATGTCCTACAAGGACTCCTGCTGGCTTTCCTCTCGCGATAAAGCAACGCCTATCCCACACCTATACAATATTCAGTGTATTTTCTACTCATATAAGGATATGGGATCCAGTAACGAGAAATGCAAAATAAAAAACATTGATCTCCAGTTCTATTCCAGTCAAAAGTTAAGGAGATTCTATTAATTTGTTTATGCTGATAACTTGATCATGATACCAGAACATGGAGATGAAAAGGGTGCTACGACCCTACATTAATGAATATTCTGGCACAACTATAAAGCTATTGCACAGACATGGAGGAACGCCATATAATCCCAATTCTAAATACACTAATGCCAATTCTCTTGCTACCCATAAAGCATGAATCAAAACTTTTGAGTTTATCTGATGTAAAATAGGTAATTTTGCTTCGAAATACACAACGGGGAAAGCAAACTTATGCAGTTAGTTTGTATCTTAATAGCGATGATATCTACCGAGTATGCTGTAAAGATGACTATGTAAAAGATTTCAGTTCAGCAAAACCTTATCAAACTACTCAACAACCAAGAAATAAATTTGACGACTAGTTTGTGGTGAACATAAATCCTTGAAGATGTAAATTACATCAAAACCAAAATTTAGAAGTATGAATGTACAAAGAACATAACTTCTCCAGAACTTTGAGTGCAAGAAATTATCTTACCTTACAGAGATTATCATCACTTCCAGAATATATAAGATGGCCACTTTCATCAGCAAAACAAACAGTGTTAACATCAGACTGCAGCATTTAGAAAGAAATGATTAGAAATTTTACATATCCACATTCCAACTTAAAAATAAGCAACCCATAGAAACCACATGAGAGAGAGAGACGACAGGGGACAGGACACTCAAATTTGACCAGATAAAGTAAATGGAATATCCTATAATCCAACCAGTCCAACTTCTTATTTATACAAAATGATTACATTTACCCCCTCTCTAGGCCTCTTAGCTGTCACATTTCTCCCTTCAACCAAATTAAAGATTTATACCATTTGATGCTAAAGAATAGCTAGGTGAATAAATGGGCAGTATAAAGCCCATATAACCAGAATCACAATTAACTGCAACTCAAAGCTAGAGCTCTCAACCGAATGAATCTTAGACTGTAAAGTACGAAGGCAAATTATTATACAATACACACAAATTTTTCAGACATAAAAGGTACAAGTTAGAAGTGTGCAAACTGTTTCACTATTACAAAAAAGTATCAAATGTCTTCCTCAGTAATTTAACATGTATGCTGGCCAGCAGATATTACTGCCTCTTGCTTTTCAATTATTTTCTTTGAATGCTAAGTTAAAATCTTAAACCTGAGGTCTACTCTGGCACACTATCTCATTTACCAATTGGGATAGACACCAAGAGCTGATTTTTCTAACTCCTAGGTTTAGATTACATTACACAGTCACCCATTACTTAAAGTAGGAATTACAGAAAGCATGTGCAGAATAAATGTATTGAAAATGTTATCTGAGCAGAAAATAATTAAGCCATCAATTACACAACATAGACTTAGACTCATAAGATGCCTATCAGGATTGTGAACATACAACATGTGCTAAAATTCGTAGTGACAGCTTATTTGCTTCAAGGTCATAGACATATATTGAGTCATCACTACTTCCTGCCACAAGTTCTCGCCCATCATTAGAAAATTTCACAGAGAAGATTCCGAAAGAATAGCCCCCATCATCTTCAGCAGAAAAGTCCAAGCCCTCGTGAATCTCCTGCGAGTGCAAACCACATGGACTTCAATTGTGAGTCAATTTCAAAAATAAACTTAAAAGTAAAGTAAGATCAATCAGACTAAACAAATCCTTGAATTAAGCTAAAACAATGGGGCTTCACCATTGCCACTGGGTTATGACATGCACCTCAAGGCATAAAGGAACCTATATAGCCCTTGCACCCCACTTCAGAGTTAAGACGGATAATATCTCAAGCAAGTAGCAACCAATCTGCATCAATAATAATGTATACCGTGATGTTTTTAAGTGACTCCATTGCTGCAGACCCGACATCAACAATATGGACAATTGGTGACATGCTGGTATATACCTGCAAAGGCAAACTAATTTTTTATTGAGAAATAGGTCAAGAATAATGGTTTACAGGGTTCAGACCACTAAAAAACCATTCAGATGCATAAACTCACAAGATGGCGCTGGTCTGGTGAAAGAGATGTATCAGTAACTGTCCATCGCAAGCTTTTGGCAAGGATGTTCTTCTGAACTTTCCAGCCTCTGTCCACATTATATATTCTAATATGGCTTCCCTGAAATGAACATTTTGTTAATAAATATCATAAATGCAATTCAATGAGAGTACAGTAATCTGGAAGTCTATATGCTCCAGCAACACACTGTCCATTTGCAAAACCCAGTACCAATACAAACTGTAAACTGAATACCTGAAACCCAGCAACGAATAGAGAACCATCAGATGAGAATTGTGAGACATAGGCCCGACTAGTCATCTGGTCAATAAGCCAAGGACCATTGACTGGCAGATACCTGCCAAGCATATGACAACGATCAGCAGCAGAGAACCTTCCCCTTCCTGAATAATTACCTTCTCGACCTGCCAACATCTTAACTGTAGAAACAGGCAACTCTCGCTTCCCAGGTATCACTTCGGCCAGCCGTTGATGGGGCCTCGATTTCAAATTTGTGGCAAGGGAAATTTCATGATCTAAATTATGCAATGATTTGTTGGACCTCTGACCATTACCAATTTCATTATTGGTCTTACCTCCATCACAATTTTCAGAATCAATCTCCAGTCTACTCATAGCATAACCCATTTCGTTTATTGAAGCCCAACCAGAAATAAAATACATTTTATTTCATACCAACCAGAAGATTTTACATAGGAGGAGCTTTCATAATACTTCCAAGACTTCAATCAGATTAATTTCGGTATCAGTAATGAAAATCCTGCAAGAATAAAAGTTTAAGTCAAGAAGAAAGAATTTCAATTGAAGACAATCCATATCTCATTTCATTTAAATTCATAGATTAGCAGGTAGGATAATTCAATCAAAACAATTCAGTAGCCCTAATTTAACTGCTAACAGACATGATCAACCACAATTCAGCTATAATTAGCTCATAAAATCAGTAAATAAATCACACATGAATCATGTGAAAAATTATTTTGTCGAAAGTTTGGTAAGACAATCAGCTTACTAATACCAAGAGCTTCTTTTGACTCCTTTACCCTCAAAAGCACAAATTACCAAGCATATTCAACAAGTTTTCAACATGAAACTGGAGTAAACAGTAAACAGGAATCACTAGCATTAACTTAAAATTAATCATCTCTCAAACGAAAACGTCAAAAAGGTACATGCTTTACTATTCAAAAAATTGCGAACTATACATAGGATAAGTGAAGCTTATCGCAGCATAAAAAGTTCAAAATCCAACCATTTCAAAAACTGAACAAGGGAAAAAAGAAAAGAAAGAAAAAGAAGTACATACACTGATTTAATTACTTGTAGCAAAACTTCAAATAAAAAAAAGTTAAGTGCCAGAAAATCATGAAGAAGAAGATCGAGAGGATGTTTTCTTTTCCACGTAGAGTAAGACAGACACTCACCTCTTGGTAGCTAGCTAAGGATATTGTCAATTCGGTGCATAATAGTTTATATATTTATATGTATTCGTTCCTAAATTGTTGGTTATTGGAGTGAGAACGGGTACACTGATCTTATGGACGGAAATGATTGAATGCGTTGAACTTACTAGGAACTGTTTTGTAGTCTCTCAGCATTGTTCGTTGATTTATGCGGAATCGGTTTTTATGGTCTATGCATCTAACGGTTTGACTCTATGTTACGTCGCTTTTGCCTCCGTGGCTTCTACATTTGGCCTTTGTGATCGTGAATACTATCTTGATACATCAGCAGCTAATGTACTTTAGCTATATCAGCAATATATCCCCATGGATAAGGAAAGGTGAAGTATATTAGGCAAAATGGATATTTGAGTTTCTGAATGCGGTGGATTTAATATTTTAATTTTTAATCTAATTTAACAGATATTTTAATTTTATTACTTTTAATATTTAAATATTTTTAATTTTTAATTTAATCAGTTATATATATTTAAATTTTATTTTTAATATATTTAAACACATTTTCGTAGAATATATATGGCTTTATTGAATGAGAATGCATATTAAAAAATATTAAGATATCATATAAAATAAATTTAAATATTTATAAGATATATTTAAAATTAAAATATTAGACTGACTAAATAATTAAAATTAGTTTTAGAGTAAGAAAACTCTTGGTATATCTATTTATCTTTTTATTATATTTATAAATGGAAAAATAAATATTCCAACTTAAAATGACACAGAATAAGTTTGAGGTGCAACATGTGTTTTATTTTAGGAATAATTAGTTCAATTTATTTATTTGATTGGATATTAAGTTACTCAGAATATTATATCATCTTTATCAAAAGGTAGAATTAGGCAATTTCTATTCTAGTTTTTTAATTTATTTCTTTGCTTATCAGAAATCTTTTACATATTTCTTTTATATTTTTAGAAAAGGATATACATTTTATTTGGCCTCTCAAATAGATATATAGTTCACCGTTGTTTATGAGCATTGATTATATTAGAAAATTATTATAATAATTATTAAGGCAGATTGTTAGATCCTTCATAAGTAATTTAATAATGCGATATTCCTCCATTGGACGGACATTGGTAAAAATTGTTAAAGGTCATCTATAAACATGTCCAATAAAATAAATTATGTTAATTAATAGTACGGAATCACTTGAGATAATGAATTTCTTATTACACATATATTTATGTCAAAAGATTAATTATCCTAAATATTGTGATCTTATTAGTTAATAAAAATTTAATTTTATTAAAAATATCTGGCGTGATAGAGATTATTTATCTGAGAATTTCTCAAACATACTTATTCAATGCTTAAATTTTGTCTTTTTTATTTTATTTTAACTAAGTGTATAAAATTTTGATTTTTCTGAATGTTGGATTCAAGTCTCGTGTGTTCGCAGGTGATGGAAAATCATAACTAAAAGCTTTGATTTTTTCCTTTTAGGGTTAATAGTTTAGGACCATCATTTTTCTTAATGTAAAATTTGTTCTAAATTAGAAATTCATTTGTAACTTTTTATTTTTGCGTGTAACTTTTGCATGGGATGTTTAATTTCGTATTCCTAAAGGCTCTCATAGGCTATCTGAGATTGTTGGTACTCAGTAAATATAATTATTTTTTTAATTAACTCATATTTTACCCCCTGCATTTTTATAGTTTTTGAGATATACTCTTGCACTATTATTTGTATACATTTCGTCCCTACACTTTTATTATTGTATATATTAAATCCTTCGGTTATAGTGCGTGTAAACGATTTTTTTCTCTGTCAAATACTTTTACATGTGAACAACACATCAGCTCCAGGTGTCTAAAAGAAGGACACATCATTTCCCTCCTTTAACTATTCCTATTTCTATCATCTTCCTCCATTTCTTCCATTTTACACACTTTAAAGAGGTAGTCCACAACCTTCTTTACAATAGCATCTATCTCCATCGAGCTCTTTTCTCTAAAGTTGCCCACTTGATAACCCATAACACGATTACAAGAAGAAATGGAAGTAAAGGGAGCTTCCATTTGTCTTTGTGGCAATCTGGCTAGGTTACAAACAACTGAAAGCAATAATAAAGCAGGGAGGATGTTCTACGCTTGTTCTAGTATGCAGAATAAAAAGTGTGATTTTTGCCGTTAGATCGATTTGGAGTAGAATGAGCATCAAGTCGTGTATGTCAATTGGCTGAGAAAGGAAGCAAATGAGTTGAAGGAAGAGTAAAATCAAGCTCTGAGCAAAGTTGGTGAAGCTGATGCCATTATTGTTTGCACTCTGGAGTAACGAAACAGATGGAGGCTTACCAAAATGATAATGATGAATTAAGGGTCCAATTGTATGCTTTAAAAGGAGAAAACCAGCTTTTGAAAGAAGACTCATGCCTACTTTATATGCAGATTGATACTCTGAAAGAAAAACTTGCGACAACTGAGGAAAAAATTGCCCATCGAAAAAAATCAATCAAGATGAAAATTTTGGGTGTTGGTCTTGGTATTGTTGTGGGCATGCTTGGTTATGTTGTTTATCATTTGTCTAATTTTGCTTTGTAGTAAGTTATTATGAACTTGTTTTATGTTATTATTATTGTTTTTAGAGCTGCTTATAGTTAGTGTTCAGCTTATGTTTTTCTCCAAGGAATGCAATGTTGTCCTTTTGATTATTAAATAATGTGCACTTTAAGGTTTAATGGCAGTAGCAAACAATGAATACCAATAAATTCGAGCCTTATAAAAAGTTGCAAGATATTATAAACTAATTAGAGTCTAACAAAAAAGTTGAAGTGTAATACAAAATCCCAACAAAATCTAAATAGAATCCATATATTTTAATACATTAACAACAACAAAAAATTGTCTCTTGCTTCATAGAGCTTTAGGGTCTCCATATTGGTCTAGTGGTAGCACCAATTCTCTTGTCTCTTTTTGCTTGTAATTATGACAGTGAAACAATTGGACTTCCATTCAGATGCAGACCTCTGGCTTGAAATGAAGCATCAAGGCAATCCTTTATCAGTAATTGATCCTTTGTTAGGTCCTGTAGCAGTGATTTCTAAGAGACTTGTGAGCTTGACCCACCAGTTGCATAGCCACCATATAACTTTCATGGCTTTTGTCCCAAAGACTGGTAATAAAAAAATAAATACCATTAATTTGAGTTTGACCAAATGCACACTAAAAATCAAAGTAATATAACTAATTACTGTAATGATGTTGATCCTGTCTTTAAGATCACATAGCACCCTACACCTTTTCAAGTTGCTTTTGTGTTACTTTTCTTGCTTGCATTTATTGGCTGCAATGAGAAATGCTTCACAACATGGTCATTGACGGTATTAAGAGCAGGCTATGAATAGTGAGGAACAGATTCCATTTGAGAAGTGAACAGGCTAGGGCTAAACCTACAATCTCCATTGAGTTCTTTCCTTTTCCCTTTTAAATCAACCTTTCCAGCATTAGGATTTTTTCCAGATGCACCTCCTTGTCTTTTTGGTTGGATTGTTTACTTTTTGACTTTGAATATTCCTTCATCAATTCAGCTGCAGTGAAGTTGTCTTGAGGGTTTACACCAGCTCCATTCTTCTTAGATTTCATTTGTGCTCCATCAACTTTATGTTTGTTAACTTTCTTTCTCACTTTCACCTAGGAACATAAAATTGCTACTAAAGGTTACAAAAAAGGCATATGTAAACACCATAAGCATTTTTGGGACAGCTTTTTAAGTTATACACATTTATAGATAAACTAAAACATTACATTTTACCTGAGTATCAATAGTTCTTTTAGGGCATCTTCATAAGTTATGCCGAGCCTCTTTACAAACACCACAAGTCATGATCCTTCCAGATCTTGAAATCTTTCTAGTTTTCTTCACTTCTTCCTTACCTTTTCTCCTATTTTTCTTCGGTCTACCAGACATTTTTAAACTCTAGAGGCTCAATCCTCTCCTCGCTAGTAGATTCCTAATGCTTCTTACTAGGAACACATTGAATAGTAAAAGCATAGGCCTTTAAATATATTTCCTTATTATACCAATCATGCACAAAGTCTTCAGGACGAGATGATTTATAGTATATTGCATAGACTGCATATTGACAGGGAATGCCTGTGAGATCCTATTCCCTGTAGTTGCAAGTTCTTCTTTCTGTATCGATAGTGTGCCTATCTTCTAAGTCATAAACATTTATGATCTCATACCCTTTATTATCATTCCACTCCATCTGCGAGTTGAAAGATTTTTTCTTGTTTTTCTCTAACTTCTACATTACTCTTAGAGATATGTTACAAATCTATGTCTTTGTTGACTCCTTTTTCATCTACAATCTATTCATCACTTTCACTCTAATATCCTCCAACATTAATATTATTGTCTTACATCTTGGCTCTAAAATCTAAACATTGAATGTCTCTAACAAATTATTGTCCACCACATCACACTTAACTTATATATTAAGATATGATTTGCACCAACTCTCAATTTCATACTCTAAAGCATTTGTACAATTCCATCACCCAACTATCTAATTGGTCCAATCTTTCCTTCCACTCTTTCTTGAATGTAGCTTGCGCACAACTCTAGAAACCTATTTTTCTCTCCACCCTTCTCCATGTCTTAGCCCAATTAGCATAGTTGTGCCTAGTACACATCATGTGCTCAGCATTGGACAAACAATTCCCTCACAGCACTTTCTAACCCGTGTGAAAATTTTAAATATTAAATACATACTAAAAATATTCCAAATAACAGTTAAAATGTATTGCAAAATTGTTACCTTATGCATATCAAAGATGACAATGTATCCTTCCCCATCACCAGTTGGCAGATCATGTTGCAAACACTTGAGAAACCAACCCCATGTTGCCTTTGTCTCCAACTGAACCACACTCCATGCTATTGGAAAGTCGATGTGCTCATTCTGAATTTCTTTGTACCGCCAAGCAAGAAGGGTACGAGAGAATCCAATACCAAGACGACTTCTTTCTTAGTTAAGAAGTATAGAGAGCTGTAGTTAGTTGTTTAACCAACAGAATTTGGTTGTTTCCATCACGTCCTATAACACATAACAGTTGGCCCTTGAACACTCCCTTAAGAAAACAGCCTACCCAGCCCCTCTTGTAAGCATCTATACACATATGGAATCTGCTAAATAATGATCTGCCCTATTTATTTTCAGTGCATGACTTGGTAAAACAAGTTGAACCAGGATTTGTTTGTGTAGTAACTTTAGCATAATCATGGACAAGTGCATATGCTTCTCTATAACTACCATTAATTCAGTTAAAATTTTCTTCTTCGCATGCCTACAAACATGTATACTCACACTCATTTTTAGCTCACTTGGTACTAATGCCCTGAAATCTTTTAACTTAAGGTTTGGTTGTATCATTATCCTTGTTTTATAGACTCCCTTTAAGTACTCGCTATTGTAAAAAATTGATTTGTTATGTCTGTAACACTTATGGTGAGGGTTGTATGTTTTTACAGTCAAAGTGTTAGTTGCATGATGAATACTGACATGTAGGACCCATGGGCAACCTTCTTGACATGTAGCTCTCAGCCTTTTTTTGTCATTTTTCTTAAAATGCACACATAAGCCCTTTATAACAGTATATTCAGCTACAGCTTCCTTACCTCCTTCATGTTTTTTAAAGTCATACCCAAATAAAAAATAGGAATTGTTGTAGTTGGCTCCTAGATTATTATGGTCTTGGATTTTCTAACTGCATCCTTACCAAGTTCCTCATTTGTCTCATAATAACTACCTAAATCAGAACTGTCATAGTACATATTATCATTACCTTCATCACTCTCACTAACCCCTGCTACCTCATCATCATCTACAGATTCTTGACCATCCCCAATTATATCGATAGGCACACTCTGGCCTTGTTCCCTAGTAGCTTCCTTAGGTAACTTTGCTTTAGTCCTATACCAAGATTCTCTCACATTAGCCCTAGCTTCTTAAAGCTCTTCATCCTCATCATCAGTTAGACAAGGGATATTAATATAAGTATCATTAAAGGTCTGATGATGGACAAACTCAAGAATAGCTTCATCTTTCTCAACAAGGTCCTCAACATTGACATTATTAAAACTAGGATAATTATTTACTACCTCTACAAATGGTTGAGAATTGTTAGCTGTACCAGTACCCAATCTCTCACTATTATGATGGTTAATATAGAAATCTAGCATTTCTCCATCCCTAGCACATTTACTAATTGCCATTAAATCATTGTCATTAAAGATCAGGGTGAAGTCCCCACCCACTGCATTCTTAAAATATAACTTAGATATCCTGTTGTAACCTAGGTCCTTCATATAGGATATAACATTTGGATAAGATAATAAGTCTATATCAAATTCATATTCCATTGTTTTACTCTCACTTCCAACATACCTACGAGAGTTACCCCTACCCTGAACAAAGCTACCCCCATGGTAACAACCAGTTCCACTTTAATGTCTGTCATACTTGGTAAACAATACAAGAATTTAAAATGTTCTCAGACTAGCATTAAATTTATACCGCAGTAGCACAATAACAACAATAGAAAACCTAATAAAAAACACACACAAGCAATTTCAAACAAAAATAATTAAAGAAATTCAATAGCATGTGCACTGACAATATAATACTTATAAAATTGCTAAGCTTAGGGACCACATAACATAAAAAGTATTAAAGAAATCTAAGAAAGACTAATCCTTACCTGGTTAGGAAACACGATGGTCCACCGCAGATAGTGACTTTCTTGCTTCATTTTCGATGAATTAACCAAGCAATACCAACACTAGCAAATGGGACCACAAGCAAATAACCTCTTCCTAATGCTCTTGCTAAGTAATGTATGTTTTCAGTTGCTCGATCTTAAGGATTTCTAGATTAGGGAAAAGAAGAGATTGCGGATTTTGACTTTAGAGATTTTGACGAGCTCTTGTTTTCTAGCTTTTGATTTGGGTATAATTTTAGGATTAGGTTTTCAAGATAAGATTCCCACCATGTGATGCTGTCGGTCCGTGTATTATTAGTCTTTGAGCTGTCAGTCAGTGTATGATGGGTCTTCACTTTTGTAAGTGGGAAATCAAGATAAGATTCCCACCTTGTCTCTCCCTGTCGTTTTGTATTATCACTTCTCTATATAAGGTGAGGTCGATTGAGAATAAAATCAAGCAAGTTTTCCTTTCATCTATGTCTATCATACTCTCTCTTATGGCTTTCTAAACCTCTTCTTTCTCTTCTTCTCGATCCATTGGCAATGAATTAATTGTTGCTACGATCTGTTTCTTCTATGATCCAAAAGGGCTAACTCAGCTATCGAGGTCCAAAAGAGCATAAAGACCCCCATGGCGAGGTGCCTCTTTGTGGTCTTAGCTTGAGGATACTCATCTGCCTTGAGTTTACAGCATGAGGATTATAGAATGAATAGCTCTCGACTCCTCTTGGTATTAGAGCCATTGGTGACAGAAAAGTGAAGACCCATCATACACTGACTGACAGCTCAAAGACTAATAATACACGGACCGACAGCTTCACATGGTGGGAATCTTATCTTGATTTCCCACTTACAAAAGTGAAGACCCATAATACAAAAGACTTCTCACATGCATCTTAAGATAAAAAACTCAATAATGCTGCTACTATACCCATGTGAGAATAATGCATCAAAAGATGGAATTGACATCTTATCTTTCTTTGTCTTGATGTCTAGCATACACAACCACTATCTTTTGGATTATTGAGGAGGATACGTCCATCAGTAGTTAGAAAATACTGTCATCATCATCCATAGGCTGAGAGTCTTGCATGATGGCCTATTTATGTTCATTGGTCAGGCTTGGATCATCCAGTGGGGTCGGAAGTATAGAAAAGGTGAAATGTTCATTGAGTTGTCCAGTCCATAGATGTCCATTGAAGGTGTAGACTAACAGTGCAGAGACATCAGTCGTCCTTAATTCATTTCTGAGTTGCAGGGCCTGCTTTAGATTTTCTGTGATCGTTGGAGGAGCCAGATGCAGAGGACTATCAAGTGTTCTCCAATAATGGCAGATATTTTAAGTTGCATAAGTGTTTTCTGAGAATTGGAGATAAGGCCTGTGCAAGATGAAAATGGCATGGTACTCTGAAGCTCTAGGATTATTATCTGTGAATAATCTGTTGTCATGAATAAGCTTAAGGAGCTCCTGTGTCCATTGGTATGGAGTTTTGAACCAAGTAAGGTATCTCCATGGATATGATCCTGAGTTTGTCTCATTATTGAAAAAATATAAGAGATTCATGATGGGGACTTCAATAGCATGATGACAAATGGTAGAAAGACACCATAGAAACCATAACTCACTTTCAATCTGCGGATGAGTAGGAGATAGGTGATAGATCAGACACCAAGGGTAATCTAGAAAGAAGAAGTTGGGTTGCATTGGTAGTGAGAAGGTTTGTTGAAAAGTTGCCAGATAGTGGAACATCATGTTTCGGGCAAAATTAGTGACTTGTTTGGTTATGAGGTTGGTGGGAAGATCTGGTGGTGAGGTAGGTTGTAGCGTGGTTCTTGAAGATGAAAAAGCCATAAAGATTATGAGAAGATTTACTGTCGAGGTGAGAAGAACTATAGGTTGATTTTGTGGTTTTGAAAGTCTGGATAAGAAATCGGGAATTAGATTTCTTGTCCCTTTTATATGCTAAACTTCAAAATCATACCTACTGAACCATGATTTTAGCCGCAATAATTGAGGCTCAGGTAAGACCTTCTGGTTGGATTCAAGGATTTTCGGGAAGGAGGAGTTATCCATCCGAACTAGGAAGTGCTGTCCAATCAAGAAGAATTCGAACTTTTTTATCCCGTACTTGACCGCCAAAATTTCTTTATAGGTAGTGTGGTAATACTTTTTCGAAGAGGAAAACTGTCCGGATGCATAACTACATAATTGTTCTTTGTCATGGAGCTTCTCTAGGAGGATAGCCCCCTATGCATAATCAGATGCATCTGTCTGAAGAATGAGTTCTCTTGTGGACGAAATTATGAGAGGTGGAGGATTGTGGGCCAGCTCTTTTAGTTTTTTGACAGCTGTAGTTTGCTCTATTCCCCAAGGAGGAGGGTCCTTCTTAAGCATCTTTGAGAGATGACATGTGTAACTAGACAGGTGTGATATGGCTTTTTTGACATAATTTAAAATCTCAAGGAACTGTTGAATTTGTTTTACTGAAAGGTTTTCTTCTGGGAAGTGATCAAGTTCCTTCTTCAGATGGGAACCATATGTGTATTGGCCGTTCTTGAAATGCATGCCAAGAAATTCTATCTCCTGTTGGCTAATAAGACTCTTCTTTTCTGACAACATGATGCCATATTTTTGAATGATGGCGAGGAACTGTTGTAGGAGTTGATGGTGTTCCTCAGCTGTTTCTGAGAATAGAAGAATGTCATCTATGTAGATCAAAGAAGAATAAAGGATAGGCCCAAAGATTTCAATCATGGTCTTTTGAAATTGTGATGGGGCCGTTTTTAGCCCAAAAGGCATGACTGTCCATTGATATTGGGCATTAGGGATACAAAAGGCTGTTTTGTATCTCTCTGAGGGCTGGATACCCAATTGCCAAAAACCCGCTTTCAGGTCAAATTTGGAATAGAATTGGGCCTTTTGGATATGGACCTTGAGGTTTGAGATTCGAGGGAGAGAAAATTTGTTGTCTTGTAAGAAATGGTTTAAGGGCTTGTAGTCTATGACAAGTCTCTTTTTTTCTCGTATTTTTTCAGACCGTTTCTCCACATAAAAGGCTTGACAAGCCCATTGTGAGGTTGTGGGCTCAATGAGGCCTTGCTGTAGCAGGGTTAAACATTTCGATCTGGCAAGGGCCAGATCTGTAAAAGACATTCCCATATGTGTGGCCCTTATTGGGTTGATGTATTCATTGAGCTTGAAAGGAAGGCTGATATAGAACTGAGGATTTTTCCATAGAGGAAGAGGGTGTTGGAAGTGTGAATGAGATTTTGGACAGAACTGAAGGAATTTTTCTGTGTATTGTAGGAATGGTGGACTCGTATCTGTTATAGTGAACAAATTTGAGGTTTCTGTGTATGGCCGAAATTGTCTTTTAAATTTTATGCCAGTTGGCAGAATCTGAAGCTTCTGAGCTTGATGGTAAACATCAAACCCTATCAGAATATCCTTGCTTGAAAGATTCGAACCGATGATATGCGTCCATACTACGCAATCAGGAAAAAACTGTATTCCAATCTTCTGTCTTGTGATCAGAGTAGTTTTGAAGGTCTGACCATTGGCTGCCCTAAAAAACTGATTATGGGGCTTCCAATATTCAGATGGAAGGACCTCTGGATTCGTCATGCTTCTTTGAGCTCCAGTGTCAAAGAAAGCTATAACTGTGACAGGTTTTGCATATTTTGAGGGCAGAATTTGTATGGGAACATAAGGAACTTGAGGTATTTTGGTTGCAAGCTGAGATGACTCTGGAGATGGGAGTGGAGTAGCAAACTGAGATAACTGAAGGAGTGGATATGGAGAGAAAGGATACTGCATCACATCTCTCATAATATCTTTTTCAGTTTCTTGTCTCAGAGAGAGACTGATCATCAAAATTGGGATCTCACTTTCATCCGAGTCTAAAGAGGACTCTTGTGAGGATTCTGTGGAATCTGAAAATTCTGTTTCAATCCCAAAAAGACTTTCTAAAGTAAGATCATCTTGCTCTGAGATGAGAGATTCTGTATCCTCTTTAAATGAGTCTGGAAAGGACATAGACATGCTGACTTGTTGAATCATCCTTGCTGATTTTTCTGGATTCTGGGGACAGTTTTTTGCATAGTGTCCCTTTCTTTTGCAGATGTAGCATCTGTCATATTTGTGACCTTGATTTCGTTTCTTCCGGAAATATCTGAATCCTTTTGAGCGTTTCTTTCTTTCTCTGAACTCCTTATTTCTGCGCAGGTATTTTTGGAAATGATACCTAGTCTTCTTCTTATGATTAGAACAGACGCAGTTTAAGGCCTTGCACTTGATCTTGAGATGATTTTTATTATAGGTCTTCTGGACTATCAAATCCCTTTGAGATAACCGTCTGAATAATTCATGTTGATCACAAAGTCTGTTGATGGAAGATAGAGTGAATTGCCAAATTTCTCCAAGTGTGATAGAGGTGACTGGTTTCTTTGTTGCAGCAATCATGTTGTTGACCTCTGGTTGTATTCCATCCGGTAAAGAGGTGATGAAAGTATACTTCAGTGTATCATCACCGTCATGTCCTCCAATGACATAATAGAGTTTAGACATAGCAGAATAATATCTTTCTAGATCTTTCATCTTTAATGAACAACATTTTCGATCAAAGAACTCTTGTTTTTGCTGTCGTATGACAAGATCATAACTTCCAAGGAACTGATTATGGAGGATTGTAACTGCTGGTGAAGGAGTTGGCAGTGCCACAAATTGAAGCCTGGTATACTCAGGTTGTGACTGAAACCAATCTCTTAAACTTCCTGTGAACCTTGTGACGATTTCGGCAAGAACCTTTTTGAGTGTGGCCCCTTCAAGGGTCATTTGGAGATCGATCCATGCCAGGAATTCAGAAAGCTTATCTTTCCATTTTGATGGAGGCAAGTCATCAAAAGAGAACCAAGGTCCTGTTGGTTTTAACCTTGGGTAAGGAGCTCCAGTAGGAGCAAAGAATGACTGTGCATCCTCATCCTCAGGTTCCACTACTTCTGGTCTGGGATCAGTAGTAGAAGTATTCATTAGGATTTCAGTAATATCCGCCATTTCTGAGGTGTTTGAGGAGGAATCAGAATCATAGGGGCTGATGAGAGATTGTTCTGGTAGTTTTTCTTTAGAGGCTGGAGAAAGAGAGGTTTTCTTTTACTGGATTTCTGAGTCTTTTGGATAAAGATGAGAGAAAGTGCCAAAGGGTTGATAAAGGGTTTCTTGTTGTTGTTCTGGCTGTGGAAGGAAGGGAAATGAAGAATAATATGAGGGAGCAATAGCAGAAGATGTAGAAGCTGCTGATGTAAAAGATGGGATTACGGTAGACTGATCTTTTCGAAGATCATGCTCAATCTGGTCTATTTCCCTTTTTAGCCTTGTTATCTCCTTTTCCTTCTGCATGAAGGCTGGAGTGATCGGCTGAGGATGTAACACCCGGAATTTTTATATATTTACTAATGAGTTTTTATTTAAGTTAATTTTAGCTTCATTATTATTGGGTTTAATTTGAAATGATTTAATGAAAAATTTAATATTAATCAAATAAATGAGTTATTTTCTATACCCAATTAGTTTGAAATTTTAAGAAATTATTCAAGTAAATTATTTGAGAAATGATTATATTTTGGTTATTCAAATTTTTTTTTCCAAATGCATATTTATATAAGTAAAATTATATATTGGAAAATTTTGGAAGAAATTATAAAGGATGTTTTTATAAAAGAATTTTGGAAAAATTGGTATTATAATTGATTAGTAGTATTAAATTTTAAGTTGGAAATTGATTATTTAATTTAATTGTGTGTAGGATTTAATTGGAGGATTATTTTGGAATAAGGATTAAAAGTATAATGTTATTTTTATGGGGTTTTAATGAAAATTTGTGAGTTTGGTATTTTCGTAAATAAATATGTCGGTCAGGGGTATTTTTGTAATTGTGTATTTTTAATAATTTGGTTTTGGCCCAAATTAAATAGTTAAGGGCTTAATTGAAAGGCTAAAGGAAAGTTTGGGGGTTAAATTAGAATTCTGCGGGATGAAATGGTAAGTAATTAAGGAAGTTGAGGGACCAAATTGTAATAAGGAAAAGTTCAGGGGTCAAATGTCGAGTATCAAGGGAAAGAAATCGGGAGAGAGAAAGTAGATCGGAGAGAGAGAGAGAGAGTGGCGAAGAAGAAGGGAGGAAGGCGGGCGGCCGGGCGGGGCGGGCGGCGTCGGCGGAGCTGGCGGCGCCTGTGGTGGCTTAAACCAAGATCCGGTGGAGAGAGATAATGGTGGCGGCCCCGCGTTTTTCGGCGAGCTCCGGTGAGGATGGACGATCGGAGGATGTATCCCGACTCTCCTCATCTCAAGCTTCGACTGGCACCGGTTTTGTGGCGATCGGGTTTCGTTTGCAAATCGGCCGAGATCGTCCGCAAATCTCTCCCGGATGATCGGGTGTCGGATCGAAATCGGAAGTGAGGATCGTCAGCCGTTATGAGTCCGATGGTGTGTTCGGATCGTCGATCGGACTCCGCAGTCAACCGAGCGATCGGTAATATTTCTTTGGCCCGTTAATTTTAGAAATTCTTGGTTTAATTGTGTCTATTGGATTATATTGAGTATTTGATGATATTTGTGAGTCATAAATAATTGCCCTCGTATTTTGTCTTTGTGTGGCGAGTCGGAAATAGTGAAGTTCGGGGACCCGACTCCCGTTGTTTAAATTGTTGGATATTTGGAGTGTTTTTCCGGCAGGTCCCGGACCCGCTTTTACAGGGAGTAATGTTCGTGTTGTAAGGGAGGTTCACGGATTTTCGTGAGAATT
The DNA here is from genome assembly GCF_019578655.1 of Ricinus communis. Taxonomy (NCBI): domain Eukaryota; kingdom Viridiplantae; phylum Streptophyta; class Magnoliopsida; order Malpighiales; family Euphorbiaceae; genus Ricinus; species Ricinus communis. The sequence goes on along the minus strand of NC_063256.1, from coordinate 6,366,521 downwards.
CTCCGAGTCGAAATTCTGCATGAGTCTAGACCTAGGATTAATGATCGATTGTTTCAGCGTTTTAATAAATTTTTTCCGTGACTAGATTGTCCGTTCGCTCGCCGGAGAGCTAGGAGGTCGCCAAACCCGCGAGTTAAAGTCATATATCGCTTACGCACGTGTCATGCATAAAATTTGATTTCACATCGTGAATATTTATTTGCAATTTCAATTTTTCATTCAATTATTATTATTATCATTTGCATGATGCTTTTAATTACTATTTAAATATGTTTTTCCTTTATTACCAATTTTAATATTGCATGATGACTCAGGGATGGGACTAGAACATAGGAGTTGGATGAGTGTCCCAATATAATCCGAGAGAGATAGGGAAAGGGTAAAGAGGTAAAAAAATTAAGAAAGAAAGATTAGGACCTGCCCTGGTCGAGCATCGCTCTCTGGGCTTAGTAGAGTGTGGTTGCCGGAGTAAGGTCCCCGGTCGAGCATCGCTCTCGGCTTATTTGGATATTTAAGTGACCGGAGGTAAGGTCCCCGGTCGAGCATTGCTCTCGGGGGCGCCAGTCTTATTGGATTAAGAGAGCCGAATGGCTACTAGATTTCTTATTTGGATATTTAAGTGACCGGAGGTAAGGTCCCCGGTCGAGCATTGCTCTCGGCGCCAGTCTTATTGGATAAGAGAGCCAAAAGGCTAAGGCCGAGAGTTAAGTGACCGGAGGTAAGGTCCCCGGTCGAGCATTGCTCTCGGGCGCCAGTCTTATTGGATTAAGAGAGCCGAATGGCTACTAGATTTCTTATTTGGATATTTAAGTGACTGACCGGAGGTAAGGTCCCCGGTCGAGCATTGCTCTTGGGGGCGATCTTATTGGATAAGAGAGCCAAAAGGCTAAGGCCGAGAGTTAAGTGGACTGGAGGTAAGGTCCCTGGTCGAGCTTTGCTCTCCGGGCGCCAAATCTGTTGGAATGAGAGGTTCGAGATGTTAGAGTTGAGGTTAGTCGAGACATAAGTGTTGAAATAATCGAGATTTTAGAGTTGGGATTAGAGTTCTACTGAAGTACTCCGTCCCGTTGTATGTGGAATAATTTTTGTTTAAGCATGGCATGACACATATGTCTTAACATGACATGTATGGTTCGTGTAATTTATTAATTATTTTTAAAATTAAATGAATGTGATATTGAAATGTTTGAAACTGTTTTAGATATATGATTTTAACTCACTCTCGAGACTGACAGTCTCCATTTATTTTTTTCAGATTTGTGATCATAGTTCTCCATGACTCTTATTCAGTAACCCGACTCCTTCATCATCGGGTGATGTATTTGATTTGGTATGTAAATTGGTAAATCTTAGATTCTCCGTAGTAGTAATAGTAGATGTATCAGTTGTAAATTTTCTGAGTTTCAGGTCTCGCCTAGTTCTTCTGGCAGACCGATTAAATTATGTAAAATGTAACTATTAAGATAATTTATGGTTTTAATAATATTAATTTGAGATGAGATTTGTTTAAATCAGTGAGTGTCAGGCTTACTATGGGTTTCGGTGGCCTTAAACCTACCCATTCCCTAGTGCCGGTCACGGGCCCACGGGTGGGATCGTGACAGAGGAACTCGAAGCTCTTTATCCAGAGCTTGATATTTGGCAGTGAGCGATGAATAGAGCTGGAGTACTTCTTGAGAGAATGAGCCAGGTGTAGAGCCTGATCCAGTTTTCCATCTATTTTCTTTAAATAGGAATTCTGGACAATAGAGTTGGAGGTTTGCCAGTTCAGAACCTCTTCTGGTGGTGTGAGGGGCTCTATAGATCCTGAACGAGTAATCCTTGAAGGAAGAATTTCAGATCTCTTATTCTTCGTTTTCTCCAGAGGAGGGAAGTCTTCCGGTTGGAACATGTAACAACCTTGGATTGGTGGTTGTACTACTAGTAGATCAGCCTGGATTTCCTTTCTGCAGGTTGCAGAAGGACTTTTCCCAAATTCAACTCCCAGTTGGGCCAAAAGTGCCTTCATTTCATCAAAAGTGATGTCAAGGACAGTCTTTTCTTCTTTTGCAAGAAGATCTAAGGCTTCCTTAAAAATTGGGAGAGGAGCTTTGTTTTGATTTTCTTTTTGTCTCTTGTGGATGCTAATCCAAGGACCGTCTGGATCCCGGTCATCCGGCCTTGGTTCCATGACTGAACATGGAGTCTCTGGAGTCATATTTCTTGGATCTTTCTTAGAATGCTGAAAAATGGTTCAGCAAAATCTAGATCATCTCTACAAGTGCATCCTGATCGACACATTCCTGGGTCAACATCCCAGATGAAGTGTTCTTTTATTCTGGCAGCATAGATCTGGTGCCCAGAAGACTGGAATGAGTGGATAGGGATCTTTTCTCTGGGTCTAGATACAGGCTGAATCATTGATGCTTGAAAGATAATTGGTGAAGATTCTCCTGTCTTTGTGAAGATCGTCTTAACAGTCCCGTCCTTTTAATTGACAAAAAGAGGGTCAGTAGCTTGAACAGGCTTAGCTTGGGATGCCTGAAGCTTTTCGTAGTTGGTTACCCATTCAGTTGGGATCAACTTTTAAAGATCTTCCTTTTCCAGTTGCCTGGGGGCCTGGACAATCGTAGGAATCTGACCAGAGTCAGCCATAATGAACAAAGCATCAGAGGAGGCTTGAAAGTCTAGGATCTGCAGATTAAAGGCATGATCCTATAATTTGTAGACTATCTGATGATGTAGAGTCACAGAGAGAGCGTTATCTACTTGATTTGCTCTTGTTATCTGGACTTGTACTTTAAGTGCAGTGGATAGATAGGGATCGTTGAGGGATAGATTGAAATTGGGGAAGAAGGTCAAAACAACACTTCTTGTGTTGAGTGTTGTGACGATCGTGCCACCAT